>NW_024870559.1:462373-468653 GCF_013358625.1 Macadamia integrifolia | reverse complement strand
TGTACTCTGATGATTTTGATGTTTTCCTGTATATACTTGATATTTGGATTTTATTCTTTTTGTGTATATATCATGCCTTCGGGCCCAAATGTATATAATTATTGTATCACCATTTGGGTATCAAGTATATGGGAGTTATTCACAGGTGAAACTTAGTCTTCCGCTGATCTGATGAACTTATGTTAGTGTGAGTATGCTGTGGTGGAATACAATATCTGATGATCCTGGCAGGTTGGGTTAACCGGTGTTAACTCAGTCACTGCTCCGGTTCAGTGTGAACGGGGTGTGACAAACGGTGGTATCAGAGCGTGATGCTTTGCTCCACTCACAGCATACCATTAGAATCCCGTAGACTCTATAATAGGAAAATGGGGTTGGGCTAATATAAAAGCTTTAAAGATTAAAAGCTAAAGAAAGAAAGTATAAAAAGGGATTGCATTATATATTGCATTCATGGCATGCGTGAGTATAGATAAAAAGGGAATTAGGTTGGTGAGGTAACCTATAGAGTACTATTTTGACGAAATTCCGGCAGCATAACGGCGTAAAATGGGATTTTCAAAAATTTTACACAAATACCTGATAAACAACAGATAATAAATATAACAAAGATCACAGATGGCACAATACATCACAACAAAATCACACAAGCACTCCACATATGAAATCACCGCAAAAATCCACTATCCAAAGATATATTATTCCATAAATGAAACCAGTTACAATACATATACAAGGAATGAGAATAAATAAATATACAATGTCTACAAAAAAGGAGAAAACGGGTAAACAGCTAGTGTGGGCGAGCCAAGCCCTCACTGATCGTCGTCATCGTCGTCGATGATCACCACGTTCGCCGGAGGCCTGGAGTTGACGTTGAAGCGGTGATCGTAATAATCGAACCTCACGTTCACCAGCCGTACCTCCCTCCGAAGCCGGCCATAGTCTGCTGAGATAGCGGTGGCCCTGGTGTCCAAGTCCTGACCCAGCCTAAGGAAGGAATCCTCCAAGGTGGTCTTCCTGGAGGCAATCTCATCCAGCCGCCTCAGTATCTGAACCTGGCCATCTTGCAAGGCCCGCATGGAGGACGACATGCCCTCAAAGTCGTAGGCACCACTCCCAGGTGGTGGGGCTGCAGCTCTAGAAGAACTAGGGCCAGGACCTCTCGACTCCTGAGGCGCCTCCTCAGGGATGCTGCCACCCATCAGATCCTCCTCCTCGTCCTGAGGCACGTAGTCCTCATCCTCCTCACTGGACTTGTCACACCCCGTTCACCCTGAACCGGAGCGGTGACCGAGTTAACACCGGTTAACCCAAACCTGCCAGGATCATTAGATACTGTATTCCACCACAGCATACACACACTAACATCAATTCATCAGATCAGCGGAAGACTAAGTTTTACCTGTAAATAATTCCTATATACTTGATACCCAAATGGTAATACAATAATTATATACATTTGGGCCCGAAGGCATGATATATACACAAAAGAATAAAGTTCAAATATCAAGTATATACAAGAATTCATCAAAGTCATCAGAGTACACAGCTCGTCTCGGTATCAAGGCTGGAGCTCGGCACGGCCTCCAAGGTTGAGCTCAGCTCGGCCTCAGAACTGCTGTCCCGCAGCACAGCTCTCACATGCGCAGTCTACGTCGTGCTCAAACTCCTCAGGGGTCCACCAGTCCTCTTCAGGAAACTCGACTGTGGGACCCACCCCATGCTCCTCAGATGCATGACCTGCAAAAACATCTAAAAAGGGGTGTACACGTGGGATGAGCTCACTAGCTCAGTAAGTAGAGAGGTGGATCATACACAACAGTCCACACAACACAACACATCATATGCACTACATGCCATGCAATTCATTTTAATTCACATCCACCTAATCAACATTACTAAGTCTTTGGTTTAAGTGCTACTACAACCACAGTGCGCGTATACTCCGGGTACGAGCCGCGAACTCCCTCCCGCGATACGCCCATAGGGCTGTTGGAGAAGGCCCACCGTGAGTACTCGGAAAAATAAAGACAATGCCGTCCACCGGCTCTCAACAGAAATGTAAATAAATGAAATAACAGTGCTGACTCCAGCAATTTAAAAGCAGTACGATTGGCCCTCTTGAAATACCACCGGGGTTGCCGACTGTCCTACATGACTCGCCGGGCGTAATGCCTAACCGCCACAGTGACCCGACACCCGCGACCACTACTTCCCCCCAAATGATAACCCAACACCTTAACCCCTGTTGGGAAGGGTCGTAGCACGGGATGGTGAAAATCCTAATACCGCATGCTCCTATATGTAGTACGACTGCATAGTGCCACCGTGTCCCATACCACGGGCCACCAATGCATTCGTTTCCAAGCCGACCACGGCATCTAGTCTATCAATGCATTATGCAACATGACGTCCACATTCAACATATAACATCTCATTCAATTTGCATTTGAAAAGTAAACATAGCATAAATGCACACCAATGTGTGAAATGATTATTCTATATAGCATATTCATGATGACATGACTAGATTAGATATGGTTATATGAATGCCAAACAAATGCCTTGAAACAAGGCCAAACGTCCTCTCTCCACTTACTTGTAGCGTACAAGGATTCCCGCTCGGTACGGGTGAGATCCGGAGCGAATCGGGTAGGCTTTGGTGAACCTAACAAAATTGAGAGGGGTTAGTACTTCACCATTTTAGAATCAAAATTAAGGAAATCCGACGTCAAAATCGTGTTTAGAACGTCGAAAGAAGGTCCCACGTCCGATTTGGGCTCGATCGGACCTAAAAATCACATTCTGGCCACTCGGGTGGGTCACTCAGGTGGTGTCTACCCACCGGTCCTACCCGCCGGTAGGACCCGCCGGTCCTACCCGCCGGTTTGGCCAGAACCCTTCTGGTCCTCTCAGGTGGGTGTCTCAGGTGGGTGGTCTACCCACCGGTCCTACCCGCCGGTTTTGGCGAAAAACCCCAGTTTTTTTCTCAACTTCCTCCATTCCTTGGGGACCCAAATAGGGCTTTTCTCAACCCATTCTTCACACCTTTAGAGTCCTATAGGATGGTTCTAGCTTAGATTTAAGTTAGATTCAAGTGAGGGGAACCATCTTACCTTCTTTGCTCAAGAATGACTTCAAACCCTCCAAATCACTTTCAACTCACAATGCTCCTTCTACCTTGTCAATATCTCTTCAAATCCTTCAAGATCAACACATAAATCATCTATTAAACCTTAGATTCATCATTTCAAAGGGTATTTACAAGATCTCAAGAAATCACACTCGAATCGAGGGTTTAAAGCTCGGGTATGGTGAACGTTCATAAAACCCAACTTTTCTTACCTCCAACTGTAGATCTAGAGTTGAAGATTACTCTCCCGGCACCGGAGTGGCAAGATCTAGCTTCGGCGCCACGGAAATCCTTCCTTTCTTCCTCTTCCTTCCTTCTTCCCTTTTCTTTTCTCTCTCCTCTTTACTTTTCTCACCAAACGTACGAGGGTAATAAATGGAAAGAAAAGAAATCATAAAGTCTTATATACTATTCCTAATTAAGTGAATAGTGTCGGATGGGTCACACAGGTGGGTGGGTGTACCCACCTGTCATACCCACCCGAGAGTCAAAACTTGGGATTTTGACCGGGCCCGGACCTCGGCTCAAACCCCACCCCAGGCATACATTGTAGCCTACGTATATATCTTAAAATACAGATATAATACCTGTTTATCCGTACATAGCCTTATGGTAGGTGCACGTACACGGTTTGGGCACTCCCGTCTCTTCTGGCACTGGCTCGGACTTGTCGGGCCAGCTGGTGTTTAAGGTCACCCGTGCCATCATAGCCCATAAGGAACCCGCTCTAATATCCTCAGGCTCGGTTCCTGCATAGTTAAACCGGTTCAACCACGAAATCAGACCGGGTTTAAGAAGCGGGATATTACAGGACTCCTCCTCCATGAGGACATCCTCCATAGGGGCAGTCCTCCTACCCCTACCTCTCTGAGCTCCTGATCTAGGAGGTGAATCCATGAGGGTCTGAAGACCCATCTTCAGGAGGTTTCTCCAGTCGAACCTATCAGCCGGAGTCTTCCCCTCCTCACCGCTCAGATCCACCCCGAAGAACTCGAAAATCCTAGTGAGGATCCTGCCGTAAGGGAATCCTCCATCCTCTGGGTGGGAAGTGTTGTGCTCCATCGTTCTGAGAATAATGTAGGGGAGGCACAAGTGCTCGCCGCCTCCCTCTGCGGCCGTGAAGATGCAAAAGGCAATGAAAGCCGCCATGAAACCCACCTGGTTCCGATGACCTCCTCTGGGGAGCAGGTTGAACTGGATCAACCGGGCGAATAGACGAACCTCAGGGTAGAAGGATGTCTCGGACTCCGGGCGACTGCTGCTGCCGCAGATGGTCTCGTAGATGAAGTCCGGTGTCTCCAGGCTCATGAATGGTCCCTGAGGCCTACCCTGGGGGGACTGTAGTATCGGTGTCCCGCTGCCGATATACCCAAGATACTGGCCAAGGTGCCTATCGTCAGCTGGATATCCACTCCCTTCACCAAGCTGCTGATGGTGAACTCCCCGTACGAATATGACACCTCTAGGTTACAATAGAACCGACGGACGAGCTACTCGTAGCATGGTCGGTCCACATGAAGAATAAAGTCCCAGCCCAATGCTGAGAACCTCTCCTGAAGCCTAGCCTTGTGGAAGTCCTCGACTACCACGGTCTTCTCCATCAACACTGACCCCTTCAAGAAGTTGGGCCAGTTTGCTGCGGCCTCTGCACTGAGGAAGTGCTCCTCATCATAGTCTGAAGGGTCAGACTGGGCAGGTGCAGATCTCTCTGTGCGAGGAGCTGAAGAGCTGGTCTCCGCACTCTTCCGCTTAGAAGCGGTGGTCTTGCGTCTAACGCCAGAGGAAGATGGTCCTTTGCCGGTGCGTGATGACATCCTGGCAATAAGAGAAGAAAGTAAAGATTAGTACAGAAAGGAAAAGACAGCAGCATTAAGAAGGGGAAATCCAAACCCAATTCATGTAAAACGGAAACGGCAATAATCCAAGAACGATAGGAAACCTATGACAGGATGAACGATAGTTGACAACGCAGAGGAACATGCCAAAACAGTAAAATGACAGCAAAAGCAAAGAGCATATCTAACACGGGAGGACTCGATTTCAATGCACCAACTCATTCACAATGAAGTAAAAGCTTGAAACCCTAGGTCTAGAACGAAATGCCATAGTAGTGGGATGATGGAAATGCAAGAACATGCCCCAAATAGACTATGGAGTTCCATGAATACAAGTATGGATGAAAATCAAGGAAACCAATGCCAAAGATAGGGATTTTCATGGAAATACATGGGGATTCCAAGCATAATGGATGATTCATGAAATCTAAAGCATATCAAGCACAAAATGAGTGAAATGCATCACAAGGGAATCATCAATTGGAGAAAAGGATCAAAAATTTAAGAAATCCCCAAATTTGGAAACCTAGGGCACAAATTGGGGTTTTCTCCAAATGAAGGGATAAAATTCCTATAAGCTATAACTAACCAAAGTAGAATCATCACAAACACATGGTAATACTATTCTATGGTGAAAAATATGGAAAGGAAGCCTAGAAAGTAAACCCTATTCATGCATTCTATACAAATGGAAATTCTGAAAAAGGAAGAAGGAGGAACTTACTTGAATGAGGGTGAGTTGAATCTTCTCTAAAGCGTCGAGTGGGTGAGTAGACTCGTGAGTAGAAGCGCCGAGGAGACCTCCAAGATCGGCCAAGGAAGAAAGGAAGAGAGAGAAAGGAGATGGGGAAAGAGACAAGACAGAACAGGGTCTGTAGGGCCCTGTTCGTGTTTTAACACGGGCAAGACCGACGGGTATAACCGGCGGGCTCCTACCCGCCGGTGCCACCCACCGGTTAAGGCAGTAATGACCGGCGGGCTCCTACCCGCCTGTTCAGCCCACCGGTTATGACAGTGGGGAAATTTTGAAAAATTTTCTTTTTTCTTGTTCCCTTCTCTCCTTCTAGCAATGATTTCATTGATTGTCACTATGGATGTTATTCCTATGATTAATATGCTATGCTCAAGTGGGACCATTAGCATGTATGTTGTGGACTTTGCCTGTATCTTGGAATTGAGCTACGATTATTTACAGGCTATCATACACTACAACACCTCATGTAATGGCATATGATTGTGTGCCGAAATCAATTCTATAGTGTTTAACCAATATGGTGTGTGATGTGTTCCAGGTACAGGGATACGATGG
>NW_024870559.1:458411-458495 GCF_013358625.1 Macadamia integrifolia | reverse complement strand
TCAAGTTCAAATCTCATGGTTGTCTTTTTTTTGAGAATTTTGTTGAAGATTTTTTACTTTTCACTCACTTAAAGCACTAAGAAA
>NW_024870559.1:448615-457362 GCF_013358625.1 Macadamia integrifolia | reverse complement strand
TGTAGGACAGTCGGCAACCCCGGTGGTACATTCAAGAGGGCCAATCGTACTGCTTTTAAATTGCTGGAGTCAGCACCTTTATTTCAGTTATTTACATTTCTGTTGAGAGCCGGTGGACGGCATTGTCTTTACTTTTCCGAGTACTCACGGTGGGCCTTCTCCAACAGCCCTATGGGAGTATCGCGGGAGGGAGTTCGCGGCTCGTACCTGGAGTATACGCGCACTGTGGTTGTAGTAGCACTAAAACCAAAGACTTAGTAATGTTGTTTAGGTGGATGTGAATTAAAATGAATAGCATGGCATGTAGTGCATATGATGTGTTGTGATGTGTGGACTGTTGTGTGTGGTCCACCTCTCTACTTACTGGGCTAGTGAGCTCATTCCACGTGTACACCCCCTTTTTAGATGATTTTGCAGGTCATACATCTGAGGAGCATGGGGTGGGTCCCACAGTCGAGTTTCCTGAAGAGGACTGGTGGACCCCTGAGGAGTTTGAGCACGGCGTAGACTGCTCGTGTGAGAGCTGTGCTGCGGGACAGCAGTTCTGAGGCCGAGCTGAGCTCCACCCTGGAGGCCGTGCTGAGCTCCACTTCCGAGGCCGAGCTGAGCTCTTCTACATGATGCCGAGCTGGGCACAACCCCTGATGCCGAGCTGAGCTCCAACCTTGATACCGAGCCGAACTGTGTACTTTGATGATTTTGATGATTTCCTGTATATACTTGATATTTGAACTTTATTCTTTTTGTGTATATATCATGCCTTCGGGCCCAAATGTATATAATTATTGTATCACCGTTTGGGTATCAAGTATATGGGAGTTATTCACAGGTAAAACTTAGTCTTCCGCTGATCTGATGAACTTATGTTAGTGTGTGTATGCTGTGGTGGAATACAGTATCTGATGATCCTGGCAGGTTTGGGTTAACCGGTGTTAACTCGGTCACCGCTCCGGTTCAGTGTGAACGGGGTGTGACAGTAACACCTACAATCCAGGATGGAGAAATCACCTAAATTTCTCTTGGAATCAGGGCAACCAAGTAGGACCTTCCAATTTCCATAATCAAGGTCAACCTGGAATCCAAAGGCCTCCCTTTGCACAACAATCTTTTTCCCAAAATACGTTTCCTAGGTCAAATGTAGGACCTCAGGCTAGTTTTCCTAGGGCCCCTCTCCTATCATCTTATCAGCAACCCCCTGGGTTTACCAACACTGGAGAGGCAAGTAGAATAAGTGACTTGAAAAAAAATATGACCCTCCTCATGACAAGCCATCAAAATCTTATGAGAGAACTCACTCAAGTTGTCTCAATTATGCGTGAGAGGGAGAAAGGAACATTACCCAGTCAACCAGAGCCTAACCCTAGGCATCATCAGCCTACTAGTTCACAAACGTCAACTAATGCACCACTGAATATAGTACAAGGTCAGACCCAACAAGGGCCCTCTAACTAATGTAATGTTGTTTATGCCCTTTGGAGTGGTAGAGAGTACCAACTGAGTGTTCCTAAATTTTCCTCATCTATTACTCCTGTTAACTCTCCTTCAATTGAGGACACAAGTGTGCCTCTTGTTCCAGGTTCGTCTGATGAACCTAAAAATTTTTCTGAAACTAAAGATGATTTGGTTGAGGAAACCAAAAATGATTCTTCTGAACAGGGGCAAATCCCTAACAGTCCTTGTGTTCATCCTATCCCATTTCCTAATCACTTGGTACACAAAAAGAAGACTGCTTCCATGGATAAATGTTTAGAAGTCTTTAAAAAGGTAGAAGTTAACATCCCTCTTTTGGACGCCATATCCCAGATCCCCGCCTATGCAAGGTACTGAAAGATTTATGTATTCACAAACGTATCACTAGTGTGCCCAAAAATGTGTTCTTGGCAGGTAACATTAGTTCCATAATTACTCAGCCTATAGCAGCCAAGTATAAGAATCCATGGAGCCCTACCATATCTTGTGTCATAGGCAACACTTATATTGAGCATGTCTTACTTGACCTTGGCACAAGTGTGAATATTTTATCTTACCATGTGTACAAGCAACTTGGATTGGGAGAATTAAAAGCCACTGGAACTACTCTTCAGTTGGCAGATAGGTTTGTTAAAATTCCTAAAGGGATGGTTGAGGATGTCTTACTAAAGGTGGGATAATTTATTTTTCCTGTTGATTTCATTGTGTTAGATACCAAGCCCTTCTCAACCAAGGATGAGATCCTAATAATTCTAGGAAGACCATTCTTGGCTACCAGTAATGCATTAATCAACTGTCGGAATGGTTTCTTAAGATTATCTTTTGGTAACCAAACTGTTGAGTTTAACATGTTTAGGATAAGCAAGCAACCACATATGGAAGAAGAGATTAATATGATTGAGGATTTTTTGGATTTTTCTGATAATTTAATTACCAACTTTGATATTAATTTTGATTCAGAATTCCAAGAGTGTATGGATGAGTTGGATGATGATAGTGAAAATTTCTTTTCTAAAGTCCTGAGTCGTCACACACCTGTGGAGCCCTTAGGACCCCTTTCCAATTCCATTCCCAAACCTTTCATAGTTGAGCCCCCTAAGCTAGATCTTAAGGAGTTGCCATCTAATTTGAGGTATGCTTTCCTAGGGTCTAACCAAACTCTTCCTGTAATAATTTCTTCAAATTTGACTTCTAGCCAGGAAGAGGAGTTACTTAAAGTGTTAAAATATTATAAGGAAGCCCTAGGTTGGACCTTGGCTGATATCAAGGGTATAAGCCCTTCTATTGTGCAACATTATATATATATCTTATGGAGGATTCCAAACCATCCATGGAACCCCAAAGAAGAGCTAACCCAGTGATGATGGAAGCTATTAAGAAAGAGATCCTAAAGTGCTTGGATCATGGAATAATTTATCCTATTTCTGACAGCCAATGGGTAAGCCCAGTTCACGTAGTGCCTAAGAAGTCTGGTGTGACTGTAGTTCCCAATGCCAATAATGAACTAATTCCAACCCGTGTCCAATCTGGGTGGAGAGTGTGCATAGACTATAGGAAACTTAATGTGACAACCTGAAAGGACCACTTCCTATTGCCATTCATTGACCAGATGTTAGAGAGGTTAGCTGGACATGAATACTATTATTTTCTTGATGGATATTCCGGCTATAACCACATCCTAATTGCTTTAGAGGACCAACATAAGACCACTTTTACATGCCCATATGGAACATTTGCTTATAGGCATATGCCCTTTGGGCTTTGCAATGCCCCTACTACGTTCCAACGATGCATGATGAACATATTTTCTGACATGGTTGAAAAATTCTTAGAAGTATTTATGGATGACTTTTCAATTCATAGGAATTCCTATTCTGAATGTCTTCATCATCTTTCTCTAGTTTTGAAAAGGTGCATATCTAAGAATTTGATTTTGAATTGGGAGAAATGCCACTTCATGGTTAAATCGGGTATTGTTTTAGGCCATGTAATATCCAAGGAGAGAATTAAGGTAGATAGAGACAAAGTGGATTTAATTGATAATTTACCACCTCCTCTATCTGTTAAGGACGTCCGATCTTTTCTAGGGCATGCGGGCTTCTACAGAAGGTTTATCAAAAACTTTAGTCAGTTAGCCCGACCTCTCATTTCATTACTTACCAAAGATTAAACTTTTGAGTTTTCTAAAGAGTGCCTAGAATCATTCAAACAACTTAAGAAGGAGTTGACCAATGCACCCATTGTTCAACCACCTGTTTGGACTGAACCTTTTGAACTGATGTGTGATGCTTCAGATTTTTCCATAGGAGCGGTTTTAGGTCAAAGGATTAATAAGTTGCCCACTGTCATTTATTATGCTAGTAGGACCTTAAATGATGCACAACTCAATTATAAAACCACTGAAAAAGAATTTTTAGTGGTTATGTTTGCATTAGAAAAGTTTTGGTTTTACTTAGTTGGTTCACATGTGGTGGTGTATATTGATCATGCTGCTCTTAGATACTTTGTTCAGAAGATGGATGCCAAAGCCCGTCTCATTAGGTGGGTTTTACTTTTGCAAGAGTTTGATTTCAAAATTAGGGATAAAAAAGGAGTTGAAAACCTAGTTGTAGACCATTTATCCTGGCTTCCCAATTCCTTGACTGTCGATTCTCCAGTCAACGAGAACTTTCCAAGTTATTTACAGTGTCCAGTGAACCATGGTTTTCTGACATTGTCAACTTCTTAGTTTCGAGTTTGACTCCGGATCACTGGTCCACCCAAGATAAGTATAGGTTTCATTCTTAAGTTAAGCACTTTTTCTGGGATGATCCTTATTTGTTTAAGATATGTCTAGATTAGATTATCCGACGATGTGTTCCTGATCATGAGCAACATTCTATTCTCTCTTTTTGTCATGATTATGTATGTGGTGGACACTTTGGACCTAAGAAGACTGCCACAAAGGTTCTCCAATGCGGATTTTACTGGCCCACTATTTTTAGAGATGCTTTTGATTTTTGTAATGCTTGTCCCGCCTGCCTGTCTTTTGGCCGTATCAATAAGAGGAACATGATGCCCCTCAACCCTATTTTGGTAGTTGAGATCTTTGATGTATGAGGCATCGATTTTATGGGACCACTCCCTAATTCCTTTAGGAATCTGTACATACTTTTGGCTGTTGATTATGTTTCTAAATGGATAGAGGTCATACCTTGTAAATCTAATGACCACAAAGTGGTGGTCCAGTTTCTCAAAGAGAACATTTTTTCTCGTTTCAGTGCACCACGTGCAATAATTAGTGATAGGGTACTCATTTTTGTAATCGACTTTTTGAGACCTTAATGAAAAAGTATGGGATCACACATAAGTTATCTACCCCTTATCACCCCCAAACTAGTGGCCAAGTAGAGGTGTCTAATAGACAGATCAAACAAATCTTGAAGAAAACTATTAATCCCAATTGTAAGGATTTGTCCCTTAGGCTCATTGATGCCTTATGGGCCCATCAGACTGCTTTCAAGACCGATCTTGGTCAGTCTCCCTACCATTTGGTGTATGGAAAAGCTTGTCACTTACGATTTGAGTTGGAGCATAAGGCCTTTTGGGCCATCAAGAAGCTCCACTTTGATTTGTCTGATGCGGGAATTTATCGTAGGCTCCAACTATCTGAGTTGGAGGAACTTAGGAATGAAGCCTATGAAAGTTCTAGGATTTACAAGGAAAAGTCCAAAGCTTTTCATGATAAGCACATTCTGCATAAATCTTTTAC
Source organism: Macadamia integrifolia (assembly GCF_013358625.1). Taxonomy (NCBI): domain Eukaryota; kingdom Viridiplantae; phylum Streptophyta; class Magnoliopsida; order Proteales; family Proteaceae; genus Macadamia; species Macadamia integrifolia. Next base: position 452,141 of record NW_024870559.1, on the reverse strand, counting down.
AATTGGTGATAAGGTCTTATGTACAACTCTCGATTGCATCTTTTTCCTGGTAAGCTTAGATCTCTATGGGATGGCCCATTTATTGTCCATAATGTATATCCCCATGGGGCTGTGGAGATTCTGAATCCAAGAACAAGGGTAATTTCAAAGGTTAATGGTCAGCATTTAAAACCATTCCTCGAGTTTCCTAATACTGGTAGTGAAGAGGTCATGGATCTCCATGAACCTCTTTACATTGATGACTAACTTTTAATCAGGTATGACCCCCTTGCATTGTCTTCGTTTTTAATTCTTTCCATGCATTGAAGACAATGCATGACTTAAGTGTGGGGTAGGGAAACCAGTTTCTGCTTTTTCCACTTTGTTTTATTTGTTTTTCTTTTTATTTTTTTTTTTAGCTTGCTAAAGGATGAAGTCCTACTTTGGCTTTTGGCTAATGGTCATACCATTCGGTTGCTTGATGTATGAAAATAAAAGTTTTGACTAAGGTACCCATTTTAAACGTATAAAAACCCTGTTGAGAAGAAAGAAACAAGCCTGTGTCTTGAGATGGGGCTTTCTTTTAAAAAATAAAAAACCCCTATTTTGTGGTGTTGGACCATATGTAAGTCTGTGGGTTCCTTGTACTTTTGATTTGGAATTGAGACATTTTTTTTTTAATTTGGCATGGGTTGACAAATGCACAATTTTAAATGAAATGTGAAATGTGGTATAAAGAAGAATAAGAGTTGGTTTCCTTGGAACTAGATAGGGCATTGCGTCTCAGGAAGCGTGGTATCTTGATCGAAATTCCTTGGGAGGAAACTTCTGAAGGAACTCTAGCATCATTGTCTTTGTGGGCATATGCAAAAAGCGAAGCTACATAGTAACTTAGGTGTCTGGTGTTTACTCCACCATGTCATTCAGGCCAAAAGTAGTAGAGTAGAATAGAGTTTATTAAGCAAAAAAAATGTGCAAATGTCATTAATGCTTAGTAATATGTTTTGGTAAAAAACACTCCAACGCCTTAGTCATTGGTTCCCTATTTATTCACAAGTGGTTTTACCTTAGGATAAGGATGTTTTGGAAGAGACGAGGTGAGTTCCAAATTAAGAAATATGCTAGTGCCTAAAATTGATAAAGGGTAATAAAAGTTCAAGTGTGGGGGTCTCTTGTAAGAGAAATTATCTTTGTTCCAGATCGGTATGACCCTTACCTTTAGCCAAGGTTGGGATTTGTTTATTCATAATTTTAGGTGTATATTCACTACAAACACCCACGAGACACAACTCGTCCACTAGGGGTGACTTAGGGGTTTAAAGGCTTGTTGCACATGCTAAGTGCAACCGTGATTCCTACGAAAGTGAGTTAGGATTTTTATTTTTATTCTTTTTCTTTTTGTTTTGCTCGAGGACTAGCAAAGTCTAAGTGTGGGGGAATTCTGATGAGCACATTTATGTGTGAAATCTAGGGTAAAAAAACATGCATTTTATATATTTAGAATGGAGCTACCTTAGGTTTTACTCTCTTTTTGCAGGTTTTGTATTTTAAAGGCTTTAAGCATTATCAAGCGTCATATCTCTCCAACAACAATTACTTAGTATAGTTGGTGAGCTATGGTGTGTAAAATTCCCTTTCTCACTAAGAGGTCTCAAGTTCAAATCTCATGGTTGTCTTTTTTTGGAGAATTTTGTTGAAAATTTTCTACTTTTCACTCACTTAAAGCACTAAGGACATGGAGGGGATTTCCACATCAAATTAGAAGCAAGAAAAATCGTGGAAGGGGTTCCTGCAAGAAGAGAAGAAAAAAAAGGAAAGAAAAAAAAAAGAGAAATAAATCTTGTCCAAATCTTCTCTCTCCTCCACTTAGTACTTTTGGTCTCAAAAGATCTCACTACCAATTGTGGGTTTCTCCCTTTTAGGAAAGAGAAATTTGTTACCCTACCTCTCCATTCCCTATAAATACAACTCATGTAAGAGGAGGGGAGACACTTGATTCTTCTTCTAATTTTTTTTTTTTAGTTGCTTTATCTCTTTCTCTAGCTCTAGTTCTAGGTTTATGCTTTAAACACTTTTGTAAGTTCTTTTTATTCAATTAATGCAAGCACTTTTATTTTTGATTCAATCTTTTATTTTTATTGTTTAAGCAATTGAAGTTGTAATTTTCAAGTTCTAGTTGTAGGCTTAGTTCTAGGTGACAAGAACAAGCTATGAAGCATGTCTTTCAAGTTCAATTTTTTTCTTTTTCAGATTTATTTTCTCTAGTACTAGAAATTTCATATTTGGTTTATTCCAAATCTGATTTTTAGTACTGGTAGTATCTCAAATTGATCAAGTTTTCAGTTTAAGGGTTGAAGTTCAAGTAAGTAGGCTCCTTCAGTAGTCTTCTCTCCCCACTCTCATTTCCTCTTCTGACTACCCTTTCTTTCTTAATTTAGGATTTTAATTTTAGTCCTTATATTATTGCTATCCCTTTTCCCCAAGGTTCATGGCTAGTATATGTGTTGGCTTTGCCCCTCCTAGCCATAGAACCATCATTTTATTATTTTTATTTTAATTGTCTCTCTTTCTCTAAAGCCAAGTAAAGTAACCCTTGTAAGAGTAACTCTCTGGTCAAGTAAAGAAGCTCATATTATGATGCATCCCTCAGGCTAAGTAGAGAAACCTTCTTGTGAGTCTCTCTCTAGTTTTTTCCCCATTCTTTTACTTTATTTTTATTTTAACTTTTTTTTCCTTCATTGCTTTTTAATTACATGGGGTTTTATATTTTTAGCTATTTATTTATTTAATTTTAATTGTGTGGCTTGCGTGTTTAAATTCTTAGATAACGAGTGCTTAGGACATTATTTTAGATACATATGTCTAGGACGGTAATTAGAATTAAATCACAATCATTAATCGGTTCACTTTCGCATTATTAAAAGAAGCAAAAAAATAAAGTGGATGCTCTCCCTGTGTTCGACCTGTAGCTACACTAATCCGTATACTTGAGGTTACATTTTAAAATCTCAAACAAGTTTTTGGCGCCATTGCTAGGAAGACAATTCCATGTTATTTTTCGCTTTCTTTTGGTAAATCAGAGTGCTTTGTTCACTTTGTTTTGTTTTTCCTTTTCTTTTATTGAATTCTTGAGAAGAACAACTTATAATAATAGTTATATCAGTGGGGGTCGCTATGCCTCACCGTATGATAAAGACAGGTTTTGCCCTGTAGTAGTACCTTAGGAATTGACCTGAGCAACCCCGAATCCCTGTCGGTAAACTCCCAAAAAGATTAAAAAAAAATCAAAAAAATCATAAAAAAAAAAATTTTGCTATCTATTCTTTTGTGCTTGTCTTACTCTAGTTATGGGTAGTTTTCTGTTGCATAAGTGTTAGGTGGGTACGTAATACTAATAATCGGTTAGAAAGAAGAGATCCAATAAGTAATGACTCCATACGTTTGCTCTCTATAAAACCTTTTAATATGGGAGACCAACATCAAAACCCTTCACCTAAATCTCTAAAAGATAGGTTCTACCCTGCTAGAACAACCCAACCTTCCTGCA
>NW_024870559.1:347682-448595 GCF_013358625.1 Macadamia integrifolia | reverse complement strand
CCCAAGGTTCATAGCTAGTGTATGTGTTGGCTTTGCCCCCCTAGCCATAGAACCATCAATTTATTACTTTTATTTTAATTGTTTCCCTTTCCTTAAAGCCAAGTAGAGTAACCCTTGTAAGAGTGACTCTCTGGTCAAGTAGGGAAGCTTATATTATGATACATCCCTCGGGCTAAGTAGAGAAACCTACTTGTGAGTCTCTCTAGCTTTATCCCATTTATTTTACTTTAATTTTTATTTCAACATTTTTTCCCTTTATTGTTTTTTTTAATTACGTGGGTTGTTTATTTTCTGTTATTTATTTATTTAATTTTAATTGCGTGACTTGCGTCTTTAAATTCTTAGATGACGAATAGTTAGGACATTATTTTAGATACATATGTTTAGGACGGTTGTTAAAATTAGATTACAACCATTAATAGATTCACTTTCGCATTATTAAAAGAAGAAAAATATAAAGTGGCTGCTTTCCCTGAGTTCGACCCATACCTACACTGATTTGTACGCTTGCGGTTACATTTAAAATCTCAAACATATACATAGACGACATGGTAGTCAAGTCCCACGACAAGGAGGAACATCTCAACCACCTAGGCAAAGCGTTTGATCGGATAAAAGTCCATAATCTGAATATCAATCCCGTCAAATGCACCTTTGGTGTATCCGTGCGTAACTTTGTACAGCAGAAAGGGATAGAAGTAGATAGGAATAAGACCCGGGCTATAAGGGAGACCTAACCTTCTTGCAATGAAAAAGAATTGTAGAAATTCCTTGGTCAAGTCATTTTCCTTAGATGGTTTATTTTCAATTCTGCGGGAAGGGGAAGGGCTTTCTCCCCTTTACTAAAACTCAGAAATAAGGAAGAATTTAGGTGGGAAAAAGATCACCAGGCTGCATTTGAAGAAGTAAAGAGATACTTGACCAACCCTCCTGTGTTGATACCCCCGCAAAAGGGGATCCCATTAAAGTTGTATGTGTCAGCCGCATCAAAATTCATAGCTGGCTTATTGGCACAAGATAAAAAAAAAGGGTCATGAACAGGTTATGTATTATCTAACTCAGTCTCTAAATGACACATAGATAAAACATACGACCATCAAAAATTTATGCTTGTCATTGTATTTATCCTGCACTATGTTGGGATACAACTTGATCCCGATGACTGTAAACGTCCTGTGCCAAATGGACTTGATCAAGCATATGCTTAATAAGCCTATTGTACAAGGAAGGATTGGAAAGTGGGCTATGGCCTTGACTGAATTTTCCTTACAATATATGCCTCAGAAGGCCGTAAAGGGGCAAACATTAGCTGATTTTCTAGCTAATCATCCACTATTGGAAATATTCCCAAGAAAATGTAATCAGCCTTTGCCCTTGGAAGATGTTCTTCGACGGATCAAGAACGGAATGATCAGCTGGAACAAGAGTGGTGATCATCTCACCACATGGCATTGAGACACACATGGCCTTTTAGATGTGTTTCAGTTGTTCTAAAAATCAAGCAAAGTATAAGGCCCTTCTGATCGACATAGAGACTCTCCTAGCGATGGATATATCAGTGGTCGAAGTAATTGGGGACTCCCAATTAGTAGTTAAGCAGATAGCTAAGGAATACTGATGCGAGAGTGAATCATTAATTGACTACCTTGCCAAAGTTAAAGATCTAATCAAAAGGTTCCAAGATGTATCCCTCAGGTACATCCCAAGGAGAGAGAGCACAATGGCCAACAACCTGGCCTAGGCCACTTCAGGCGCAAAGCTAAGCGAAGGCCAATGCGAGCAAGTTATAACTCTTAGAAAGAAGATGTCCTCTTCAATCGCAGAATGCGCTTTGGATGAAGAAAACAGCTTGGAGGAGTTGAAGCCTGACTGGAGAACACCCTTATTTTAATTTTTACAAAACCCTAATAGCAAGACTGATAAGAAAATGAGATACCAAGCTTTGGGATACGTGGCTTGAGGAGATCAGCTCTAAAGAAAAGGAGAGGATGGTATGTTGTTGCAGTGTGTGGGAGTAAACGAATCTATACAGATCAAGGTTGAAGCTCATAAAGAAATCAGCTGATTAGGTGGCATGGGTATCATTGGCCAATGATTGTAGATGATTAAATACAGTATGCCAAAGGCATGGACTAATCCAATGGACCCCAGCGATTGATTTACACCTTATCATTAAACCATAGACGTTCAGAGGATGGGCCATGGACATCATTGGAAAAATATACCCTCCTTCTAGTTAAGGCCACAATTTTATGTTGGTTGCAACAGATTATTTCACAAAGTGGGTAGAAGCCGTTCCCTTAAAGATGGTAAACCAAATAGACACGATCAAGTTCCTAAAGCAAGGGATCATTTACAGGTTCGGTTTCCTTGAAACCATAACTTGCGACAATGGGACTGTCTATTCTAAGGAACATAGAATTACTATCATTCACTCTACTCCTTATTACGCCCAAGGGAACGGTCAAGCTAAGGCGAGTAACAAGGTTCTGAAGGCAAATTTGGCTAAGGTTATCAATGATAATCCTGCTACTTGGCCCAAATTGCTCGCTAAAGTCCTCTGGGCTTTTCGGACTACCAAACGGACAGGTACTACCCCTTTCTCTCTAGCGTTTGGTTATGACCAAGTGTTTCCCATGGAGGTGACCGTGAGGTCTTTGCAGGTGACACACCAACATAACTTGACAACACAAGAATACAGTGAAGCCATGATGACCGAATTAGAAGACCTATGTGAAGAATGTGTTAAAGCACTGGACTTCATGCAAGCTCAAAAAATGTTGGTGGCTAAGGCATATGACAATCGTGTTAGGCCTAAAGAGTTCCAAAAGGGTTAGTTGGTATGAAAATCCGTCTTACCAATTGGGACTAAGACTAACCGATTTGGTAAGTGGTCCCTTATTTGGTAAGGGCCGTTTGAAGCCTACCAAACTAAAGGGAGGCGCATACATGCTACAGAATCTAGACGGATAGATTCAGCTGAAGCCAATCAATATGAAATACCTGAAGAGGTACTTCCCAGCCCTGTGGGAACCAATGTAACGGGCCAGGAGGTGATCTATTCAAGCCTACAGACTAAGTCACTATTCCATCATACATAAACTTGACCGACAAAGAAGGATATTTGAGAGCAAAAGAGTAATGGCTTCATTACCGAACACACCCAAAATGGCCAAAAGAAAACATTCAAGAAAAGAGGAAACAAGGCATAATAAAAGAAAGAAAGGGAGATGATCATCCGAGCGCACTAAAAGGCATTCCCCTTAGACTCTTATGGCTCGTAAGCCTAAATTTAAATTGGTCAACCAACTGGGACCAAACAACTTTGAGCTTGTAGCCTATCTGAGACATAAGGTGGTTAGCCTCAAACAGGTCCCTTTCCCATACCTTAACTCGTGGACCAGAGACCTGTAAGTCTTTAGCCAGCGGGGCTATCTCCTCACAGAGTTCCTTGAACTCCTGAGCATTGAACTCCATCAACTGCTTCTCTTTCTTCTTCTCCTTTTGGAGGCGACTGATCTCTTTATCTAAGGCCTTGAATTTGGTCTTAAAAGCTGTGGCAGCCGCCATAAGGCCCTCCAGTTTGGCCTGTCCAACGTCTACCTTCTGAGAGGAAGCCTTGTGCTCGTTGAGGAGGGTTCTAGTTGACTATGATGTTGACTGCCTCAGGGATAGAGCAACCTATCATCCTGCTCAAGTCCTTGAGATACCCTGCACAATCGCGTTGCTTTACTGAGAGGTTGGGATCGGCCAGAAGCTTATTAGCAACACGCTCCATAGCAGTGGTTTGCTCACTCGTCCAGATTTCCCTCACGGACAGACTGACCAAGGATTGATACAAGTCTTTTGTCCAGTCAATGATAGATGAAGCATGAGAAGACTCGCCTGAAGCTAACACAGATCGCAGGGGTTTGGAGGAACTAAGGATGGTTAGACAGGTGAGCATACTGCCAAAGTCTGGGAGAGAAGGAGAAGTTTGCAAAAGAACTAGGAGCTAGTTCCCTTTCTTATTGGAAGGAGAGACTGGTTAATGATAAAAGGACTTACTTCTGCAGAGCCTGTAGGAGTTGAGGCCATTGGGATCACAGGTAGAGTAATGATCTGACGGGAAGGCTTGTCTTCACTTTTGGGCACACCAGAAACATCAGAAGTCCCAACAGGGTGATACAGTGGCACAATGGTCCCTTCTTCAAATTTCTTGGACAGAGACCTGGACATAAGCACCTCTGACCTAGACCACCTGGATTCCATGGAAGCCAACTTGGTTAGAGTAGCATCTGGCTATTTCCCTCTTCTTAGCCTTTTCAAGGAGACTTGCTCCTTGGGATGATCATTCGTTGGTAGGTCAGATAGCTCCTCAACGACTTGGACTTCATCAGAAGCACTAGAGGACTCCTGGGCAGCACTCATAGGAAGGGTGGCTGCAAAAGGAAAACAAATACTAAGGCTAGGGTGATACCATGGTCTCTTACACTGTGCCACACATGATCAGTGGCCAACAGACCCAAGAAGGACACATTATCCATAGCCTCATAAGCTGGGATGTTCATTGCGTCAGCAATAGCAAAAGGAGCATTTGGCAGAGGAGGTTTATTCTCCATCAAACGTGCAAAGTTGCGGTTGAAACGGTCATACTTTATGGGAAGGTCTTGGAGAAACTTACTCGCATTCTTTGGCCATGCCATATATTCATGGCGCTCAAACGCTCTAACCTCTCTACGATCTTCCAACGTTTGTCCTTCATTTCCTGACAGTTTGGGTCATACTTGATGCGGAAGGCCTTTTGATACTCTACAATGGAATTGTAAAGAGGATTACCTTTTGTTGATCAAAGACGAAGCTTCTGATCACCCTGGCTCTTTATATCAGAAAATAAGGTTGCGTTAGAACCATCACTGTGAGCAGAGGTAGTGGATGCACGATGAGAGAACTGCATCCAAATCCCCAACATAGTAAGAATTCCACCAAGACTGAAACTCATCAGTCGCGAAGGGATATAGTTGGAAGTGGAAGGGTATGAACTCAGAGAGGGCGAGGGCCTTAACATCTATGATCTTCTGAATATCCCCTTCATTAAACAGCACGAGATGATCAAGCTTTTGATAAGTCAGGGAGTGGTAGCAAGGATAAGGTGCAGACTAAATTAGACCAAACTGTTGCACAATGAAGTGGGGGTTGTAGCATTCCGCCCCGCACATGTTCTTTTTGGAATGCTCAAGGGTGATCCCAAAAATGCAAACCGCGACAGGTCATGTAACTAGCCCATAAGTTAGCCATGGCCAGAGGGTCACAAATTGTAGTAGCCAACCACTCTGGTATATTATTGAGAGAATGAAAGGGAGTAAAAATATCATGAGGACGGCCAAACAGAAGATTTGAGAAAAAAATCAAAGTAGACCCTATGAGAGGGAGGAGGTGCTAGCATATTCTCGAAAGAATAACCCATGACGATGGAAGAATTCTGGACCCTAAGAGGATGTCTCCATTGGTAAATCAAAGTAGATTTACCAATTCAAAGTAAATCTACTTTGAATAACCCATGACGATGGAAGAATAACCCTTACCCACTTCCTGAAATCAAAGTAGATTTCAGGAAGTATGCCCTGAGCCACAATTGGAGTACCCAAATAGGATGTCTCCGTTGGTAAAATTCTCTTCAAGGACCACGTTGCACCCTCGGTACAAGGCGGAAAGGACTAAGGAAGCCAAGTCCACAAAACGGCCATTAGGTAAGGCATTGGCCAGCTTTAGGAAAGCCTTGTAGATCTTCTCTGACCACTAGCAGGTCATACATCAACAGAGCCAAGTGAGAAAGAATGCCACGTACTCCTACTTAGTGACAGGGCCAACCCTGCCTCTTTAAGTCTCTATGTAATAGGGGTAGGTATAGCGCTTGGTGAACTCTAGGCCATGATCATCAACGGGACTGTAAGTGGCTCCATTACACTCTTGGCCTAGGGATTTGAGGCATAAAGGGCTCTTATATCCAAAAGAGTGGGACTGAGCATACCACAGAGGAAGTGAAAGGCATCAGTGAAGCATGACAAGAAGGCCGCTTGAAGAAGGGGACGGTAAGGGGGAATGGAACGCTTGGTCAGCTGTATGGCATGGAAAATCCCCATCGAATGCCACTCAGTAGACTTGACCACAATCATCTGCTCACCCAGTTGCTCCAGCTTTCCTAGTAATGAGGCTAGAAGCGGTACCAGACCTTGGGCTTCGCCTCATCCCTAACTAGGTTGGTCTAGTGAAAGAGGAGTTCCTCTCTCCTGTAGCAGGAAAAAAAATTGACCTTAAAGGATGGAGAAGGCAGGATGGGCCAAGGGAAAAGTAGGAGTCTTAAAAAATTAGTACCTCAGGTTGACCGATAAGGCACAAAGAGATCCCTAGTACGTGCGAGTTGGTCCTCCAAGCGTGGTTCATCAGTAAGGGGAATAGACAGACTCATATTGTCTTTGGGCACACAAAGGAAGAGAGGTAACTGTAAGAAGATTTCGGGAGGAAGAAGGTGAATAGTACGTGTGTGTGCTAATCTAGTTTCAAAGAGATGGAGTAAAATATCTTACGGGAATTACGCCGGTCAAGGGACACATGGTGCTATGACATAGGCAAGAAGGAAGGTTGATTGAAGTACGTATGGTTAGGATAATTATCACCTAGGGTTTAAAATTTTTTTAAATGATGCCACCAAAAATCTTAATCCATGGTAATCTGATCCTAAAATGGCACCGGCACACATGGGACATTTAAAGGCCACAAGGAAATATGATCCGATGGTAGCCTGGTTTTGAAAATGCGAATATACGAGCCATTACCAAATGATTGTTGATTATTGATGTTAAAAAACCCTATCCACACTTTCGGCCAAGTAATGGTGTCGTATGGTGGATTATGAGGGGCAATTGTTGGTGCTAAAATTTGAAAATGTGCACCCAATGACGTGGTAATGGCAGTGGCAGTTCGTACATAGGAAAGAAAGATGGGCTGGCCTAATGGTTCAAGGAGTCCATTGCCATAGAATGTGGTGCCAACTCATGAGGACAGTTAGAGACATGTGCTTAAAAGCCATGGTTATGGGGATAGGTGTCATGAGTGCATTAGAGACCCAACTTCATAAGGATAATGGATTAGTGGTGTACTTGGAGAGGCGGTTAACCCACAAGCTATATAAAGAGGAATAGGTCTATAAAAAAGGGACAATCAACAAATCATACAACAACCCAACAACAATGTAACTCTTTTATTCGTTTACTTTTGATTCTCTAGAGTTAGATGTAGAGTAGAACTCTTTGTCTTATTTCGAATTCCCTTTATAGCGTCCATCTATTGGACTTTAGTGTCTTGTATTGAAACTTCCTTTGAGGAATATACTGCTATTTTATTCCTTTATCCATTGGTGGTTTTGATCATCAAAGTCCCTAGAGAGATCAGGGGAAGAGGAAAGCTCAAATTGTTTGATCGAAGTCAGATTTACTAGTGAATCCTATCAGGAAGGATTCTGGCACACCCAAGCAACCTCCAGCACGGTCAGTTGACCGTAACGCACCAGGAAGATTTTGTGCCAACAACTTTATAAATCGATGTAAGAGTTCGATTATACTTACATAAGTTGATCTGCCTTGTTCGGATAATCCCATATAGCGTCCTTTCTCCTCCAAAAATCTCATGCACATTCCCTACAAGGATCGACGGTTGGAACTTCTTGGAGACCCAATAACGTTGACTGCTCCAACAACTTTGAGCTGGAACTTCTCGCTATGTGGCAAATTTTCAAAACAACATTGGTTTTTTATTTGAGGAAGAAAAAGAAGAATGATAAAGGCATACTTGGTAGTTTACTTATTATTATGGTATTTTGGTATTTAAAAAAAAAAATCAGTTGATGTCAACATTTAAGGTATATTCCCTAACAATGATTGATAGTAGGGGGTATGAACGTAATTTGGTCTTGTGCAGGGGGTGTCTCTATAATAGTCGCATTCTCTAGGGGGTGACGCTGTAAATTTCGCTATATATAAAGAGAGAGAATTGGAACCAATCTTTGTGGCCTATGCTTACTCATGGAAGCTCTTTGATATTTATTTTTTGGGAAAAAAAAAACACTGTCCCTATACCTAGACACAAGTTAGTACGAAAAGACTGTGTTACCTCATCCCATGCACTGAATATATCTCTATACAATCTTGAATTGTTCTATGTGCTGACACGATGGCCAAGCAAACGATAGGTATCTCTTGATTTTATTTAATTTGTCCATTCTTATAATTAAAATAGTAAGACTATAAATAAATCCTCAGATTATTTATTTATTTATTTTTTTCCACTTACCGTCATCTCGATTTCAATTTCTAGACCAATTTTAGGGTGATTCCCATGAGCAGTTGAGGTCGATCTTATGTCTAATCCCAAGTTTTTAAACCTTGTCATAGAGAGAGAGAGAGAGAGAGAGAGAGAGAGAGACCATCCTGTGAAGAAAGACAAAAGTTGTTCAAATAAAAAACCAAGACAAAGTCATGAGCAAAATCTTCTCTACACGATTTACCTTTTCAGATAGATGTCTCCATCACCTCCTACTCCTAGTGTGAAAATCTATCGCCCTAAAAATCCAGTACAAATCAATGGATCAAGATAGAGCTTAATTAATTCTTTTCAAGGTCAAAATGATCAAAGATGAAAGCAGAGAGAGTCATCACTCATCATGCAATAATTATTGAGGGACTTACTGAGCTAATAACTAAGGAGTTCAGGAGTACGGTCTTGGTTGAGGAAGGAAACTAAGTGGGACATCATCATCATGGCTACAACTTTCTTGGAGGTGGGATTGAAGAGGTGGAACACATAACCCTCCCTTTCAACTTCCATCAATTCCAATTCCCCTCCCCACCCAGTCTTCCCCAACATCTTATGGTAAAATAGACCCCTCTCTTTCAATCCATCCTTCTCAGCAACACATACCAATACCCTCTTAGATGCCAGCTTCTCCAAGTTGACACAAGTCACTAGATTCATTAATGTAATAGCGCATGCACGCTATTACGTTGATGAATTTCTAAGGTCTCCCAAAACTCCTCTCCCTTTTAGCTTGTGTACGGTTGGTCACCTAATTACTCCCTTCTTCATGCCTTTGGGTGCTTGTGTTTTCCCTACCTCTGTCCTTACAACTCTCACAAAATGGACTATACGTCCACTCCATGCATTTTCCTCGGGTACAGCCCCTCCCATACCGGCTATCGCTATCTTGACCCTCAAACTAATGGCATCTATGTCACGAGACATGTTTGCTTTGAGAACCAGTTTCCCTTCAAAACCCTTATCATACCCACACACCATTTACCAACATGCTCACCCTCCCCTTGGGCAGTAGCCCCACTCCACCTACCTACACTGCCCCTACCCAACCCTACCCAGCCACCAACCCCACACACGTCATGTCATAGCCCACCTTACAGTAGATCCAACTTACCAATAGGAATACTGACGGTGTGAGTAAGACACATATTTGTCTTACAAATCTACCAGGATCTCTGATTGCAGTACCTTAACTTTTTCACAATCTCACATCACAAACCAACATAAGCAGCGGAATCAGAGTATAGTAGCAGAATCATAAATAAAATGGGAAAAAGTCTAATGATAATATAATAGTAATAACCAAGTTATTCTGTTACATTCATCCATGACGTATAATATAATCTCAAAAACAATGTACAATCCACAGTTATACCCAAAAGTATCTAAATATGATGTACAATCTCATGGTGCGGCATAAACACAGTGGTCGCAAGCACAGTCATGGACATGCTTCTCTGCTTTTGGCATCCACCAGTCGCTCACATCATACTCTAACCCAGAAGATACTGGGTCACCCACCATTAGCACCACGGTACCTGCATCATCCTCTAAAAGGGATGTATGCATGGGGTGAACTTTCTAACTTGCTCAGTGAGGGGTGGGGTCAAACACATCCAAGCAAGACAATAGCAGTGAGAATTTATGATGCATGATTGCAAAAATTAAATATATAGTCCATGATGCTAGTGATGCAGTTCATTTATTTATTATGCACCTAACAATACAGACTAAATCTAGTAAATGCTACTACAGCGCGTAAGGCTGTATCCTTCATCTCGAAACCGACATCGACTACGTAAGAATACAAACCCCTAGCCGTGAATAGAAGCCTGTCGGTTCCCATATGAGTTCATGGGTCACCTAGCAAACCCCTAATAACCCTCTCCTGGCAGTCACAGCATTAGTACCACATCGGCCACACCGGACAAGTTCTTGCCTCCAGCTACAATTACATCGTACCACGGGTGTGGCATTCTGGAAAGGCACATTGAACATACCACAATGGGTTATCCAACACCTCAACCCCTGTTGGCAAGGGTTCGTAGCATAGGGAGTGATACCTAGCCACATATATGCTACATGCCTGCATAGTGATACAGTTAGTATGAATTACACGATACCGACAAGACCTCGGCCACAAAGTGTAATCCATCTCCAAATACAGTCTTGGGTACACGATACCAGAGAGACTTTGGCCACAAAGTGAAACCCAAGGCCGTTTACCTAATCTATCACACATATCACAGTTGAGTATGGACTACGCGACACTGGTACCAATCATTGGCCACGAAGTGCATCCATTTCCAAATGTAGTCCCAGGATACACGATACCAGTGAGACCTAGGCCGCAAAGTGTAACCCACAACTACAACTAACTCTAATGCACATAATCAATGTATGAATATAACATACATACAATAATCACTGCTCTGGTACCACCTCGAACACGTTGGATTCTGTCACACACACAACCAAACACCCAGTGATCACGGTACCGATACCACCTCAGCCACACCGGATCCCGTCATTCATCTCCATACAATTCATATCATAATCGTAAATGATAATGTAACATATCATCATCACATTTGAGAAATTTCAATTAAACATATAATTCTAAGCATATGAGAAATTTAATATCAATAAACATTCCAAAAATAAACACAGTCCATCCCTCAGTTGTTTTACGATTGGGTGTTTTCGAGTTCAAGTACGACCACCGATCGATCAATTCAATTCCAGCTTTAGGGCACGTACGCATCACTGTCCTAGATAAAAAGGAATCGTACATCAGTATGTGTTAGGAACATCGGGAGGGACCAACACAGGTCATCCCCAAAGTGTACAGACACTTTTCCTAAGTGACAGTACTGTCACTAAAAACAACCACCGAAAATAGGGCATTTCCACTAGAAATATCAGTCCTGTTTTTGGTGGAGGTGACAAAGAGCACATAAGGATCCATGTCCACCAGAAATATGCCATTGGAAACAGACCCAGTGGATCCAGTGGGCTGTTTTTGGTGGTGGTTTAGGGCAGTCCAACTATATTGGGGTTTTCTGGCCCGGGACTGATCGCCAGGTTTTGTTCCATGGAGTTTGTAGGGGATGTTCCTAGCATCATTCTAAGCCAAGAAAATTCTTATTCCACTAACCATTTGGGAGATACGTCAATCGAACGATCAAAACCCTAGTTCATCTTTTGGCATTACATGTTGTAGGAGCTCACCGGGCTTGGTTCGAGCTTGGCAACAACACCGAGAGGGTAGAACACTCATCCTACAACCTTGACATGGTTTGTACATCAAGATTCCATCCATACCTAGCTTTCTAGGTCAAAATGAAGAAAGAGTGTGGTATGGGAGGTTGTACTTACCTCCAGCAATGATTCTGGCAACAAGGTGGCAATTGGCACCAAGGTAGGCCTCCAACCCTCTCCTTCTTCCTCTTATTCTTCCTTCCTCTCCTCTTTCTCTCCTCTCCTATGTTGGGCACAAGGGAAATAAGGAAATGAATCCTCATTTCCCAACTTATAACTTAAGTGGGCCTTAGGGTCTATTTGGTTTGGACCTCTTTTGAACCAATCGAGTTAAAATGAAATTCAGGGCACGAAGACCCACATATTTTGGTCCATATAGGGCTCACATCAGCAAGAAGATGTGGAGGATGATTTGGGATCATCCGGAGTCATTCACGATGCGGGTGGTGGGAGCCACGGGCATCAGAACCTCGACAGTAGTATGTCAACCCATTGGAAACATGCACCAGATCCAATCCCAGGCTACTTCCGATGGCTTGTTTCTGGTGGTCAAGACTTGCTATCTTGACAACTTGCTGTCTCAGGGTTGGTCTCGCACTGGTGGTTGCCCTCGGACATGCTCAAGTCCTTTCGACAATTATGATGCGTGTCAAAAATCAAGTGTGGGGAGTCGGGTCACTTACCATCTGGGATCGAAAGGTATGAATCCCCTCCAGTTAGATAGGCTCGCAATGCATGAACATTTGGGGTCATCTCTACCCCTTTGGCAATGCCTAGCCGTGCCTGGTCATACTTTAGATCTCTGATCCGAGGCCTATCACAACAGTTTCAAATTAGACCGGATTAGGGCATGGGTGTAACACCTCACCTCCTCCTTCATCCCATGTCCAACCCACCCTCACTGCCATCATTGTTGCCCACCACACCTACACCACCATCACTGCCCCCTGGTCTCTCCCCTCCATCTCCACCTACTCATACTTGCCCTCTAGTAGACCTATATATGCCCACATCACCCACCCCAACCCAACTGTCATAGCCCCCACCGCCCAATCCAACTACCCGTGCCCACCCCATAACCCTTCGCACTCGCCCACATGGCCTTACCATTTCCACGCTATCCCCTGAACCAACCTGCTTTATCCAAGCTTCCAAATCCCCTAAATGGCGGGCTACTATGGCAGTGGAGTTCACTGCTTTACTGTGTAATGGTACATGGTCACTGGTTCCACAGACTCCCTCTATGAATCTTGCAGGTTGCAAATGGGTCTTTTGAATTAAACGGAAGGCTGATGGTACCCTTGAGTGCAACAAAGAGCGCCTTGTTGCTAAGGGTTTCCATTAGTAGCATGGCATTGATTACACAGAGACTTTCAGCCCCATGGTTAAACCCACCACTATCCGAACCGTCCTTGCTATTGTTGTGTCTCTAGGTTGGTCTGTTCGTCAACTAGATGTTCACAATGCTTTTCTTCATAGAGCTCTCATAGAGGAGGTGTTTATGGTTCAACCACTAGGCTTTGAGGATCGTACCAAGCCGGATTATGTGTGCAAGCTTCACCGCTCCTTATACGGCCTCAAACAATCCCCACGTGCCTGGTTCTCTAGACTCTCACAGTACCTTCTTGGTCTGGGTTTTAGTGCATCTCGCACTGATCCTAGCCTTTTTATTTATTGTCGGGATTATATCACTGTGTATGTTCTTATTTATGTTGATGACATCCTAATTACAAGCAATTTTCAGGGCCATATTTTTACCCTATTACAAAATCTTAGTAAGGAGTTCTCTATCAAGGATCTATGCCCTCTTCATTTCTTGTTGGGCATACAAGAGATTGCTTAGCAAAATGGTCTCCTTCTCTCCCAATCTAGGTATATTGATGGTCTTCTGAAGCATTTAGGTATTGTTGATTGCAAGCCAGCTAAGACTCCCATGGCCACCACTCTCAAACCATCGGCCCCAGGGGGTGTTCCTATGCAGGACCCTACTCTATATAGGTCGATGGTGGGTGCCCTTCAGTACGTCACCCTGACTCGCCCTGATGTAAGCTTCACTGTGAACAGGGCATGTCAAATTCATGCACACTCCCACTGAGGACAACTGGCAGTTAGTCAAGCGAGTTCTCCGTTATCTAAAGCACACCTCAACCTCTGGTCTTCTCATTGAGCGGTCTTCCAATGTTCAGCTACAGGCTTTCACTGATGTTGATTGGGTAGGGAATAGTGATAATCGACGGTCCACGGGGGGGTATACAATTTTTCTTGCCCTTAATCTCATCTTGTGGATGTCTCACAAGAAAAAGACAGTGGCTAGGTCCTCCACTGAATCCGAGTACAAGGCTCTAGCAGATGTCACAACCTAACTCATCTGGTTGGACTCTCTTTTTCACGAGCTTGGTCTCCCCTTAAGTGGCCCCCCATCTTGTGGTGTGACAATATGAGGGCCACGTATATCTCTACCAATCCCGTATTTCACGCCCGTACAAAGCAAGTGGAGATTGACTTCCACTTTATTCGTGAACGGGTCGCTCAATGGTAGTTGTCAGTTCAGTTCATCTCCACTCAGAACCAGTTGGTAGACATCCTCGCCGAGCCTCTTTTTGGCAGCCGATTTGGATTTCACACTGACAAGTTAAAGATTCGGCCACCCGTCTCTCCAACTTCGGGTGTGTAATAGCGCATGCATGCTAGGCATGCACAGTTGGCATCACCCCATATCACATATGATATGGATTTCTCTTGAGTTTCTATTCCATAGCACATGTGATATGGAATCTCCAATCAGGCTGTGCTGTACATAGAAATCTTCCTTGATCGGGCTTGACTCTATATGGAAACCTACCTTCACTGAAGACCTTCCATCCAGTGAAATATTGTAGTTGATATTATTCTCCTTCCTTCTAGAGAAGGATTGTAATTGAGGAATTGATATTATTTTCATTCCTTCTGGAGAAGGATTGTAATTGATTGTAATTGAGGACTCTCCATGTATAGCCTCTGAGACTAGGGTTACTCTTTGATGTATATTGTAATATCAAATCACAGAAATAATAAGGTGAACATATTGATTTTTCATGGTGTCAGAGCCATTGGCCACCACCCTCCTCCACCAACCCTAGTCTCTCTCTCTCTCTCTCTCTCTCTCTCTCTCTCTCTCTTCTTTTTCTTCTCCTTCCTTAATAGCTATGGCCAGCGATCTCACCCCACTCACAACTGCCATTGTGCCCTCAGCACCTACTACTTAGCTGCCCTGTCTGCTGCTCACCACTTCATCTCTATCAAATTATCTTCCAAGAATTTCATTTTTTGGAAAACTCAAATTGTTCCCTTTCTTCGCGGATAGAAGCTTCTTAAGTTTTTTGATGGCATTCACCCTTGAGAGGCTTGAAATTGACGAAAAATTGCAAAAACTTCAAATTTGTGAACTATGGGATAAAACCAAATAAATTTTCTATTATCGTCTATAAAGATTACAAAATACCGATGGCCCTCAGAAGATATAGCTTGGGAGGGACCCCATACATCATTGTAGACGAGATCTAAGGGAAACAGACTATGAGAGGGTGAGGGACCTAAGGACAGATGACTAGACTTGCCCATTTGGTAGGCAGTGCACAGTGAACGAAGACAAGAAGACTGGCAGGGGAGACCATTGGTGCAAACCATGAACTGAAGTAGGCGCTCATATGGGTGGCTGAGACAATGATGCTAGTTATCCAAGGAAGTACGAACAACAACATTAGCAACTAAAGGAGGAGGAGTGGAGTGTGTGTAGAGACCCCCGTTACTCGGTCCGGAAAGAAGTACTGACTTAGTCACCTGATCCTTGACAACAAAATGAGACGTATGAAACTCAAAGAAAACATTATTGTTATGGGAAAAACCCTGAACAGAGAGAAGGGGTTTTGAAATACTGGGAACATGTAGAATATTAAGTACCAAAAATTCAAGGAAGGAGAGGAAGAAGGGAGAGAAGCAGATCCAATATTGGAGATTGGGATACCCTTACCATTACTGACGTGTAGCTGTTCCTGACCAGTGTAGGCATCATGGGTGGAGAGGGAGCTGATGTCAGAAGTTACATGGTGAGAAGCACTGGTATCAGGATACCAGGTTAGGGCTGTGAAGGGCGGTGGTGCAGGAAGAAGGGGTGGGTTGTGTTGATGGTAAGGAACTGTGTATTGGGTGGTTGGGTTGTAAAGGGTGTGGGAGGTCTGATGGTTGGTGGTTTGTTGCGGTTGGTAGGCCTGTGTTGGTGTGGCTTGGTGATATAAACAGTTGGCGATAATATGGTTCGTGCACTAGTAGATAGTGCAAAAGAGATTATTACGGCCACTGTGACCATGTCCACCGTGACTACATCCACCACGACCCCATCCTGAGCCACGACCAGAAGAGGCGTTGGTGGTGGAGGAGAAGTCAGTGTGAGATTTAGCCTCTGGAGTAGGAGTAGGATCAGTGGAGTCGGTCTTACTTGCCGTGCTTGAATGGAGATACCCATGACTGATGAGGAGGCTCTGAAGCTCTGGGAATGGTATAGGATCAGGGCAAGCCATGAGCATTGGGACCACATCCTGAAGGGCCTGACGAAGGGCACGGAAGATGTGAAGATTAAAATCCTTAGGGGCAAGGGGTTTCCCTGCGGCTATGAGCTTGTCAGCGAGAGCCTGCGCTATCTCCTATCATAGTTATTCTACTCAGATCAGCGTTCTCGTTTAGCCATGCTTCAAGGCCGTTCCCTTTGGAATGAGAAATGACCCATTGAAGCACCTCCCATGATTCATTATAGGCGATGGGGAGTGGGTCCTCTGGGGCTCTCCTGAAGTGTACAGAAACTACAACCACGTTAGCCTTCGCAACTAGAGATGATACATAACGGTTGTAAATAGGGGAGAAAGGGGTCTCAAAGCAGAAGCTGCCACCATGGTAGTAGACCAAGAGGGGAAGCTTTTGAGGGGAAGAATTGGTGATTATTTTGGGGAGAAAAAGCCAGGTAGAAACGCCATTTTTTGGTGCGATGAGGACGTCTTTGGAGGAAACACCGGTTTGAGGATCGAGAGCACTGGTGGGGATGATTTCAGTTCTTGCGAGCCTTTCTACGGAACCATCCTTGTAGATCCAAATAAAATTTGGAAGATAGAAAGCTACTTCATCGTTGTTTGAATCCATTTCACAATTCAACTTTCTACGACCAGTATTTAAGAGTGTATTGGGAGTGGGAATGGGAGCGAGAGTTACCAAATTAAAGTATTTGCAAGGGGGATGGGCTAGATGTGCGGTGTGGAAGTGTAACTGCGGTTAGCATTTATTGACGGTGAAATTTGACTCGTATCACCCCTCTTTAGCGACAATTGGATTGAGGGGTGTATTTTTTTATTTTATTTTATTTTTTTAAGTGGAAGGTGTCATTTTTGACTAACTAGAACATTATTTTGTTTTTTGCTAAACAATTTGAACACATATTAAGAAAAAAATAAAAATAAAAAATAAACAACTATAAATAAAGACAAGTTTTCTGTCACCGGTTCCTTTTTATCTTGATAAAGATCCTTCAAAGGTTGAGTGGAAGAATTCCCCCCTCAATTGTCATTGATAATGTGATCATACCATAGATTTCCATTTTGTTAACCTCACTACTGTTGAGCTTGTTTCTCTTGGTCCACTATTGAGCGTGTTTCCCTTCCCCTCCTATTGAATGTTGGTTTTCTTCTCGGATTCTGTAGAAAAGCAACCCTAAAACGATGCAGAAGATAATGGATAAACAAGAACAAGCAATGCACACAGATTTACAAGGTTTGGCAAGATTGCCTACGTCCCCGGTGAGTTGAGATCCTGCTTCACTATCAATGGAGAATAGGGTTATAGTGATCATCCCTCACACCTCTCAGTATTGCTTACATTATAGAGAAAGAAACCCTCGCTACAAATATAGAGCGAAAAACCTTAATCTGGAAAGTACACAATTGCCCTCAAATAAAAAATTTGAGCGGGGGGCTGCACCCCCTACACCCCCTGCTATGCAGGGGGCCTCCTGCCCCCCTTGCAACCAACCCCTACGGCCCTGCTAATCAGCTGGTGGGACCGCCGTCCTGCCTGTTGAGGCACTGCACCAGTACTCCCTAGATTAAACTGTGATGGGAATATAAGACATCGTACACCAATAGATTCAACCTTCTTCTCGATTTGAGTCATGCGAGGGGAATCCTCCAGGGCTCACCATGGCCATCATAACGCCCCTTCACCCCTTCACCCCCTCCCTCCAACCCCCCACCTGAAGATTAAGGTGACTTTATCCTACTTGATGAGGAACTAGAAGATCATCTGGATGCTCAAGCAAATCTCACTCTGGTAGGTAAGGTTATTGACTAAAAACCTTACCGTCAACAGGTAGTGATGGAAGCCCTTGTTCAAGCATGGCATCTTCTCCATAGAGTCGAGGTTATTCCCTTAGAATCCCATCGCTTCATTTTTCATTTCACCCATGAGCTGGACGTGCAGAATGTGCTCGACGGTGGCCCCTGGTTTGTCTCAGGTAACCCTATAGTTTTGGTTCGGTGGAACCCTGAGGGCATCTAGCACTTCCATTCTCTTAACTTCTGGATTCAACTCTAGGCAGTCCAAAGGAGTTGCTTAGGGCAGAACTTGGTCTCCAGCTTACTAGGAAGATAGGTACTCCGGTTAAGGCCACGCTTATCTAGAACTCAGGCACAGCCTTCTCCCTTGACTTTCTTCGTTTTCGTGTTACCGTCAATTTGAGAATCCCTTTGAAGACTACACTTCAAGTGTGACGTAGAAGCGGCTTGGAGATTCTAGTTAAGGTTTAGTATGAACGATTCCCCATGTTCTGTTACCATTGTTGATTGATTGGCCATGAACTCAAGAGATGTGAGTCATTCTTCTTGCCCCAGAAACATCATCGACAGAGTCACCCATGTTCGGAGGCCCAGTCCTGCCCCTTGTGTCCCGCTGCACCTTATGACTGTGGGCTTCGAGCGTCGATCCCAAAGCAACGATTAGTTGATAAGGCTCTTACAGTAGCCTACAGTGACTTTATACCTAGGTCGGGTGATGGTTTATCGATGCCCCTCATGTCTGCTACCTCCGACGGACATCAGTACCGTCCCAGAGAAGATAATAGTGAACCCCTAGATGCCACATCAGCCTCCTCATGCATGCGCATGCAAAGGACCACCTATTTGTCTCCACGCAGAAGGTATAACCACCTTCCACCTGTCAAGCCTACCCCACTATAGTCTGCCACTCCACCACTCCACAACAACCCAGCTGTCTTGCTTTCTCTATCTTACGTCCTCCTAACAACCCAATGATTGCACCGTTGGACTTGTCTGCTCGGCTGGCCCACCCCACTCAGACCCAATCTAATCTACCTTAAAATGCTAACCCTACACTCAAAGACTCATCTAGAGCTCTACTTGCAGCCCTTAGTTTACATTTGAACTTTTTCCTTGACTCGGTAAATTCCATGATTGCCCTTCTCCCCTTCTTTCGGGGATTTCCATATCCAATACTGACCCATTACCCTTGAGTACTCTCCCCAAAATACTCCCTAACCTATCCGTTACTCAGGTTGACCTACCAAGCATAAGCCAACTGCCACCTCAACTCCCTAATCCAGCACCTCACACGGCCCAGGCAACTAAGACCTCACCCACATTTATTCCTCCCTCTTCCACTGCCAACTTTCCATAATATCTTCCCACCACCTATCCCCTTCCTCCACCACTAGACCCCAGTGACATCCCTCCTCCGCTTCCCCACTGAAGGTAGAAGCATTTCCTTTGTCCCCCCTCCTCTTACACCCGTGGCCTGACTGTTAGTGATTGCAGCGTTCTTCGGCCACGTTCCAAACGCTCTAAGCATGGGCAGTAAGACAATGAACCTGAAGCTATTTCTGGAAGCTCATCCCTTCATTTTTCAGAGGATGGCCCCTCGGTGGTTGGGGAAAATCAACCCCAGACTTATCAGTGAAAATCCTCAGCTGGACTTGTCAGGGATTGGGGAGTTCCCTGACCTTTCGTTCACTTCAGTATCTTTCAAACTCCATCCATCCTAAGATAATTTTCCTTATGGAGACTAAGAGTACCAATAACAAATTAGCTCACGTGGGTCGCCACCTCAAACTTCAGTCCTCATTCTCTATTGATCCTGTGGGTTCCTCAGGTGGTCT
The DNA here is from genome assembly GCF_013358625.1 of Macadamia integrifolia. Lineage (NCBI taxonomy): Eukaryota > Viridiplantae > Streptophyta > Magnoliopsida > Proteales > Proteaceae > Macadamia > Macadamia integrifolia. The sequence continues at coordinate 428,797 of NW_024870559.1, read as the reverse complement.
GACCATGTTCTGGAACAATAACGTGGCTATTCTATCCTTTTAGCTTCCGGTAATTTTATTGACGTCAAGGTGAGCCCCTCCTCCTCCCAACATTTTTTCTTGACCTGTGTATATGGCAACCCTGTGAAATCTTGCAGACAACAGGTTTGGAATGAAATTTCTTCATTCAGTCGCCATCGTTTCGACGAATGGATATGCCTGGGCGACTTCAACTCTTATTTGGCTTGGCACAAAAAAGTGGGAGGCAATTCCAAGTTTAATAGAGACGTTAGCATATTCTGCGTCTTCGTTGATACTTGTCTCCTGATGGACATCAGGTGTCATGGGCCCTCCTTCACCTGGAACAACAAGAGGAAAGGAGCTGCTAATATTAGAATTAAGCTGGACAGAGCACTTTCAAATCATGCCTGGCAAATAAATTTTTTGGACACAGCAATCACTGTCCGATCCATCACTGGTTTTGATCATTTCCCATTACTTATGCTCACTGAAGGGGGTAAATCATCGGGACCACACCCATTCTGATTCAAATCATATCGGTTCACCCAACCGGACTGTAAGAATGTTGTTACTCAGGCTCGGTCCAGTCCTTCCTTTAGATCAGCGACAGAAGATTCTTTAAAAAATAGCTAAATGCAAGGAATCCTTTACTTCCTGGAATAAGTCAGTTTTTGGAAATATTCACAGGAAAATTGAAGAACTGCTTCGTAAGCTCGCTCAAATCCAGGATGATCCCTCTTCCCTATCCTAGTCCAAGTTTAATGAGATATCCAAAAACTTGGAGATTGAGCTTCAACGTGAGGAGCTCCTATGGCAACAGAAGTCTAAAACTCTCTGGCTCTCTAGTGGTGATCTTAATACTCACTTCTTCCATACGACGATGATGCAGCAATGTAACAGCAATAAGATACTAAAACTTCCATTGGCCAATGGGACATGGTCATCCTCAAAATTAGAGATCTTTAAAGAAATAGTAGACTGATATGGTACTATTTTCTCTTCAGAGTCTATCGACGATGAAGCCCTCCATTTTGTCCTTAGCACTATTCAGCCTGTTGTTTCTTCCTAAATGAATGAAGACCTTTGCAGAATTCCAAAGGAGAAGGAGATTAAAGGTGCCCTGTTTGCCATGTGCCCTTTGAAGTTAGCAGGCCCCGACGGGCTCCCCTGGCCTTTTTTCACCGCTATTGGGACACAGTTAGACTTGATGTAATCACCTTTGTTTAGGAACTATTCAGTAATGGTGTTCTGCCAATGGCTCCCAATGCGACTCTGATATATCTCATACCCAAGAATGATCAACCTAAAATTGTAGACCACTTCAGACCGATAAGTCTCTGTAATGTTCTTACAAAGGTTATTGTGTCCCGCCTTAGTTTATCTCAACTCTATCATTTTCCCGACACAATCGGCCTTTGTGCCTGGCCATCTAATTACAGATAACATTTTGATGGCACATGAGGCCTTTCATTACATTAAGAGGAAGAAGAAGGGGAAGAAAGGCTTGTAGCTTTCAAACTTTACATAGAGGCTTGTAGCTTTCAAACTTTACATAGAGGCTTGTAGCTTTCGAACTTGACATGGCTAAGGCGTATGATCATCTTGAATGGGCTTCCATTGAACGGGTTCTTCTTCAGCTGGGTTTCTGTACCAAATGGGTGGCACTTGTTATGTCCTACATTCCATCAATTTCTTACAACCTTCTTGATGCGCTTGAATTAGTCACCCAGTGAAGCAAGAACACATGGTATTCGAGGGAAGGACACATGTTGCCCAATTGATATAGGCCGCGAGGATTCAAAATACGTGAGGAGAGGATACCCAGATAGGGAATATTTTCCCCCGAAGTGGGTAGGACATATCCGAGAAGGACTCAGATAAGGGGGAAGACGCATCTAGGTGGGACTCCCATAAACCCTAAACCCTATAGGAGAGAACCCTATAAGAGGGGACCGAGGGAGAGGGGAGAGGTAATTCGGCACACACACCATTACTCCTGTGAAAAAAATGTTCTGCCAGTCTTTAACTTGGGCGTCGGAGGACTAATCTCGGAGACACCTCCGGGCCTCTACCTTTTGTGCTTGTGCAGGATCGGTGCTTAGCCTTATACAGATTTTCGTAGCAACAGATTGGCACCGTCTGTGGGAACGACAGAGTAATGGTGGGGAAGACCTACAATCGCAAGAAAACAAGAGCAGTGCTGAGCTTAAATATGAGCGAGAGAGTGCCTTCAGAATCTCTCCCCCCTTAGTGGACATCGGTGAGGAACGAGGAAACAACAATAGGGAAGGGCCGCGAGGGACCAACTCTCGATCGGATATTCGGTGCGCATAGACAGTAATCCCCCACCCCCTCCTAGGGTGCAGGAATATGTGACTAAGGAGCAGTTCGACGCCCTTCAGGAGAAGTACAACCGAATAGCCGAGATAATGAAAGAGGTCTCCAAGGCTGTCTCTTAGAAGACCAGTGGGGTAGCACGAGGCTCCCATGTCCATCCAAAGCGAGTTCCAGACGAGGACCAAAGTAGCTTAGGGTCAATAAGGTCTGGCCAGAATCCTTGAAATTGAGCAACAAGGGAAAGCCCCGCACCCAAAGAAAGGACGCGGCGCACCACAGGGGCTAGGCACGAAGAACTGCGCCAAGGAGATGGTCGGAGACATGAAGACCTAGGGTTGAAGTAGATGATCCATGACCTAAATGATGAAATCCAAAAGGTAGCAAAAAACTAGACAGGAACTCACGAGCTGGACCTCTCCAATGACACGGCTCTAGCTGACGAAGTTATGAGGGAACCACTCCCTATCAGGTTTCATCTGCCTAAGTATGACACCTACGATGGGTTGGGGGACCTCGTCGATCATCTTGAAGGATTCAAGGTCGCAATACAATTCCATCGGGTCTCAGAAAACATCATATGATGTGCCTTGCCTTTGACGTTCAGAAGAGCAGTAAGGCTGTGGTACAACCACCTGCCGAAAAATCAATTCACAGCTTCAGTGATTTGAGTTACTTCTTCGTGAAGGGATTCCCCAGCAGCCAACCCCTTCAGAAGACCACATTAAACCTGACTAACGTCAAACAGTAGGAGGAAGAGTCGCTACGAAATTACATGAAACACTTCAAGCAGGAGAAGATCACTATCAGAGGTCTGGACCCAAAAGAAGAGTTCATGGCCCTATTGGGAGGCGTCAAAGACAAACAGTTAAAAAGGTCTTTGACAAAACATACACTGCGAAACCTAGCAAAGTTAAGGGCTTAGTGTGATAAGTACATTCAGATGGAAGAAACCCTCTAGGCTGAAGAAGAAGCTGAGGGGAAGGCGGGGAGGAAAAGGACCTCAATAGATGATAAGCCTCCTGAAGGCAAAAGATGAAAGTTCAGATGTGATCGAGCACCCAGTCCTCCAAAGAAGTTTGAAAGGTATGCACCGCTAAATCGGAGACGGACGGACATGCTAATGTAGATAAAAGACTCCCCAGATGCTAGAGCCATGAAGTGGTTGGGGAAGATGGGCCGACATCCCGAGCGGTGCAACATGGACAAATATACCACTTCCACAGAGACCACGGCCATGACACCGAAGATTGTTAGCACCTGAAGGGGGAAATAGAAGGAATGATTCGAAGAGGATACCTGGGCCGATTTATAGACCACGAGAAGGAAGATGCCCAAGACGACAATGACCGCGGGGACAACCTTCAAAGGGACGATAGAAGCCATCGTGAAAGAAGGGGATCAACCCATAGAAGCAACCAAGAACAACAAAGGGATCGGACACTCGAGGAACCTGACCATCACCCTGAGGATGATTATAAAATCCCAACCAGGGTTATAGCAACTATCAGTGGAGGCCTGGCTACTGGAGAAAGTTCTGTCTGGGCCACGAAGGCGAGGCCTATGTGAGAAGCGTACATGTGGCCGAAACATCATACAAGAAGGCAAAGATGGGGACGGTTATTTCCTTTTTGGATGATGATCTGAAAGGGGTACAGACACCATATGACGATGCCCTGGTGGTCACCATGACCCTAGCCGATTGCAGTGTAAAAAGGATCTTGGTGGATAATGGCAGCTCAGCTGATATCCTGTTCCTAGAAGCTTTCCAAAAGATGGGCTTGGACAGAGAAAAGTTGAACAAGGTCGAACACCTATTGCAGGGGTTCTCGGGTGCCCTTGTCAAAGTAGAGGGGTCGATTGAGTTGCCAGTAAGGGCCGACATCAGAGACCGCCAAGTAACAGTCATGATCAACTTCCTGGTTGTGGATATCACTTTGGCGTACAACGCCATACTAGGGAGAGCCAGCTTAAACCTCTTAAAGGCCGTCGTCTCCACACCACACCTCAAGACGAAGTCTCCAACTAAGAATGGAGTCGGTGAGTGTCGAGGTGATCAAGAGGCATCCTGTAAGTTCTATGCCACCACCTTATGGGGAAAAAAAAAGGCAGGTGAGGCGCTCCCGATAGAAGATTAGCGTGATGACACCAGTTATTAGAGGGGGGAACCGGCGGAAGAGCTAATACAAGTTGACATCGAAGAAGGGGATAATACTCGCCAATTCCAAGTTGGGGCCTCAATGCCAAGAAAACAATGAGAAAATCTCATCTCGTTCCTCTGAGAAAACTCTGATGTCTTCGCTTGGTCAGCCTCAGACATGCCTAAAATAGCTCGAGAGATAATGGAGCATCGTCTGAGTGTCAACCCGACCAAAAAGCCGGTACAGTAGAAGAAGAGGACCTTCACCCCTGAGAGACAACAGAAGATAGATGAGGAGATAGAGAAGTTGCTGAAGGCCAGGGTCATCTGTGAAATCCAATACCCCGAATGGATATCCAACGTAGTTATGGTCCCAAAAGAAAATAGGAAGTGCAGGATCTGCATCGACTTTAAGGATTTAAACAAGGCCTGCCCAAAGGACAGCTACCCCCTACCAAAGATAGACCTTCTCATCGATGCCACCTCAGGATATGAGGCGTTGAGCTTTATGGATGTGTAATCAGGGTACAATCAGATTAAGATGTGTGAGTCCGATGTTCCGAAGACATCCTTCGTAACCGAGGGGGGCTATATTGCTATGATGTAATGCCCTTCGGGCTAAAAAACGTAGGGGCCACTTACCAAAGGTTGGTGAACATGATATTCAAGGGAATGATTAACAAGACCATGGAGGTGTACATAGATGACATGCTTGTGAAAATCCTGAAGGCAGAACACCACATCCGAGACTTAGAGAAGGCATTCCAAGTACTGAGGGAATAAGGTATGAAGTTGAACCCAACGAAGTGAACATTCGGAGTAGCATCAGGAAAGTTCCTCGGCTTTATTGTTTCGAAGAGGGGGATTAAAGCCAACCAATACAAAAATAGGCCATTCAGATATGAGGTCGCCATAGAATGTGAAGCAAGTCTAGGAGCTAGCAGGCAGAGTCGCCGCCCTAGGACGCTTTATGACTCGGTTAGCTGACAAGTGCTTTCCTTTCTTCAAAGCCTTGAAGGGATCCAAAAGTTTGAATGGATGGAGGAATGCAAGAAGTACTATGAACAACTGAAGGAGTACTTAGCGACACCCCTGCTACAAACGAAGCCAAACACCGGGGATACCTTGCAGTTATACCTAGCTGTATCGCCAGTGGCGGTAAGTGCGGTATTGATAAAGGAAGAAGGAAGAGAACAGGGGCCAATATATTACGTTAGCCAAACCCTTTTGGATGCCGAAACAAGATGCAGAAAGATGAAGAAAGTGGCATACGCCTTGGTAATAGTGGTAAGAAACCTGAGGCTCTATTTTCAATCACACACGGTGTGCGTGCTCATAGACCAACCCCTGAAGAAGATACTACAGAGGCCAGATATGTCCGACTGCCTAGTGAACTAGGCCATAGAGCTGGGAGAATTTGACATCCAGTATAAATCAAGAACCGCGATAAAAGCACAGGCCCTAGTAGACTTCATAGTAGAGACAATGCTCCCAGATGAACCCCAAGAGTTTGTCGAGGCCCGAGCAGAAAAGACTTGGACATTGTATATAGATGGTGCATCCAACAATGCAGGAAGTGGCACTGGGATCATACTTGTCAGCCCCGAAGGATTCAAAATTGAGTATGCCTATGATTTGATTTTGATGCCTCAAATAATAAAGCTGAGTACGAAGCATTAATAGCTGGAATTAATCTGGCACGGGCTTTGATGGTACAGGAGTTAGTGGTGCATAGTAACTCACAACTCGTGGTGCGACAGGTGAATGGAGACTATGGAGCCAAGGAACAGAGGATGGCTAAGTACTTAAAGATGGTGCGAGAGAAAGTAACAACCTTCAAGGAGTTTGAGATAAGGTAGGTGCCACGGGCAGAGAATGCCAGCATAGACGCACTGTCGCAGTTGGCCATCTTTGACTTCATGAACCTTGGACGATTGGTGTATTTTGAAGTGTTACCCAAGCACCAAAAGACCGGTGTTACCCATTGGCGAGAACAGCCTCAGCTGGATGGATGCATAATTGGGTACTTAAAAGGAGGAGTACTCCCCAAAGATAGGGATGAGGCAAGAAAGGTACAAATGCAGTCAGCACACTTCCTACTGAAGGATGAGACACTGTACAAGATAGGGTTCACCACACCCTACCTCAAATGCTTGAACCTTACCGATGGCAAGTATGCACTCCGAGAAGTACACGAAGGGATATGTGGCCAACATTTGGGAGCCCAGGCCTTGGCCCACAAAGTGTTGAGGCAGGGCCTATTCTGGTCGACCATGAGGAAGGATGCAGAGGAGTTCGTTAGGAAGTGTGTTAAGTGCCAGATGTTCGCCCCCATCCCTCACCAGCACTCTACCAAGCTTTTCTCCTTGTCAAGCCCGATCCCATTTGCCATGTGGGGAGTGGACATCCTGGGCCTGTTCCCCCTGGCCATGAGGTAAAGAAAGTTTGTTTTGGTGGTAGTAGACTACTTCACGAAATGGGTAGAAGCCGAAGCACTGGCTACGATATCCTAAAAGAATGTAAGGGACTTCTTTGAGAGGGCGGTGGTCTATCGATTCGGAATCCCTTGGGTGGTAATAACGGACAATGGAACTCAGTTCGCTAACCCAAATTTTGGCTCGTTCTGTGAGGCCCTCGACATTAACCACAGGAAAACATCCATTGATTACCCATCGACCAACGGATTGACGGAGGTAACCAATCATACCCTACTCCAAGGAATAAAGAAGAGACTGGATGATGCCAAGGGATTATGGGTAGAAGAGCTATAAAACATCCTTTGGGATTACCACATGACTGAGAGATCCACCACCAGAGAAACACCCTTTAATTTAACTTACACCACTGAAGTTGTGCTCCCGGTTGAGGTAGAAGCCATGATCCATTGGGTTTAGTGCTACGATGAAGAAGAAAATGACAAAGGGCTTCAAGCAAATTTGGACCTTCTGGAGGAAGTACGAGAAGCATCGAGGGAAAGGATCACAACCTACCAGCAGAAGGTTGTGAGGTATTATAATGTAAAAATCCAAAGGAACGAGTTCAGGGTGGGTGACCTCATCCTAAGAAGGCCAGAGGTATCAGACCCAAAGAATCAAAGAAAGCTAGCTCCAAATTGGGAAGGGCCTTACGGAGTCTCAAGGGTAATACGACCAGGGTCCTACCACCTGGAGACTACGGGGGGAGAAAGGGTACCCCGATCATGGAACTCGAAGAACTTGAGAAAATTCTACCAGTAGTAATAACATGCCTAGCAGTAGTAGCAGGCACATCTACATTCACTTGGTAACATTTTTTGAATTCTTAGGCACTTCCAAGTTGTAATTCTCCATCTCAAGTGCTCCAGAGGATTTTTATTTCATAATATATAAGCTGGTTCACGGTAATTATTTCCAGATAATGGCTATGGAACGTGCACCCTTCGGTTGGGGACTCAGGCTGAAGCCATGATGACCTGACCGAAAGGATACCCCTTGGTTGGGAGCTAAGCCCAAGGCCTAGCTTAGGACCAAAGATCTCTCCCTCTGTCGGGGTGGCTCAGGCCAAGGCGGAGTAGACCTGACAGAAGGGATCCCCAAGATGGAAGGCTCAGGCAGAGACGAAAGTGCCCAACCGAAGGTCCACTCATTGCGACAGGAGGGCAGCCAACAATGCCCCTCATCCTTCGGTCATAAAGGAAATGTCAGTGGTTGGGCGTGAAGGAAAACAACGCTTGACTTGCGTAGGAGCTTCGGCCTTATGCTCCCACCTTGTAATTAAGGTATGACTATCACTTAGGTCACTTGCATAAGAGCTTCGAATTTCATATGCCTACTTGTGTGCCAAAGCCCTGTGATAGTCCTTCGGGTTCGAAGTTCATCATCGGAATTCCAAAACAAAAAAAAGAGAGTACAAGGGGATCTAAAAGGAGAAGGTGTTCCATTCATCAAAGAATCCTGAAGGCAAAAATTACATAGAGGCCTAAAGGCATAAGTCAAAAAGATATAAAAAGGATACCCGAAGGCAAAAAGTAAAAAAAAAAAAAAAAAAACGAAGGCAGACATCTCAAGGGGCTTCGATCGGGAGAACAACTTCGCTATCAACAGCACCGGGGATATATTGGTCTGAATCGTCATGACCAGGAGTAAGGGGGACTTCATGGGGCCTTTGAACCTCCTCATCACCGCTCTCCTCGAGCTCGGTCACCTGAGTGGCCACAGGGGCAGGAGCCGAGGCGGCTCCACCTTCCTCCTCAAAAACTAGGCCATTATCCTCAAAGGATACCTCAAGGTAGTGCTCGAGGACCCAGTCACAGACCTCGGTCGAGCCCATCGTATACCTAGGAGCAGCACCCTGCTTATCCTCTTTATAGAAGTCTTTAAAGGTGTTGTACATTTTGACCCCTCGGGCTTCAGCTGCTTCAGGTCTTGCAGACATTTGAGACCTAAGCTCTGATAGTTCTCGATCGTGCTCTTGACGAACCCGAAGAAGTTCAGTCTCTAGGTGCTCTACCTTCTCAAGTAGAACAGAGCGCTCATTCTCCAGGTTAACCTTCTCCAACTCGGATCTCTCCAAGTCCTGAGCCATAGCCTTAACTCAGACGATAGTTGGGCAAGTTGGTTTTGGGCCTGAAACATTTACAAAAATAAGTTAACGATAGAGAAGGAAATCTGAAGACCAAAGACTGAAGGAAGCTTACCCCTCCCATGTAAAAGCATGCGTTGGTCACCATGGTTGAGGTCCCCTGCTTCTAGGCATCAAAAACATCCCTCGGGAGGTTCCCCTTCAGTACCAGCTCCCAAGACACCCTTCCGATGGCAAAAGAGTCATCCTCCTTCACAGACCAATAAGGGACGAAGTCGCGCTCGCACCTACCTCGGTTCTGTGTCGGGCTCTAGAAATAAACATTAAATGAAGGCTCAAGTGGGGTAGAGGCATCTCGATCTTACATTGCTAAGGCCTGAATGGCCCCGTCGGTAGGATCGCATGTGAGACCCCTCTTCCTCTTAGAAGAAGGCTCGATTAGCTTAGAAGCTGGAACCTTCCTCTTCTCCTTTTGCCTTTGCTTCTGCTCGGGCCTCCTTCACCTCTGGCCTCCTTCACCTGAGCCTATTTTGCGGCCACCGCAGCCCTAACATCCACCCTAGAGAGTGACCCTAACTCACTAGGGTCTAAGCCCAAACCGAAACAGGACAGCGTCCGATTAAAGATTATCAAACTCAACTGACAGACTCTGAGGCTTATATTTGGCCAATGCCAATGACTCCACATCCACCCCGAAGAGGATGGGCAAGGAGATCACATCTTTCAGGTCGAGGATGTCCCATACGTTGCCGATGGGGAAACCCTTGGACGATCTCACAAAGAAGTATTTAAGCTTCTAACCATGGATCGACGAAGGATACCCATTCAATAGCCTAATGTCCTTCCAAGGCCTGAAGTAATACTAGCCTGAGTCCCCTTTACTGGCACCGAGGGACAGACAGTTGAGAAGATGAGGAAGCGAGATGGGCCTCTGAACCCGAGAGAAGTACACTATGAAACTAAGGATCTGTCGCCACCCATTCAGAGTCAACTGGGCAAGGCAGATGCCATAGTGCCGAAACACTTGGCTAAAGAAAGGGTGGAGCGGAAGCCAAAGCCCTGCCTTGAAGGCATCTCGGTAGAAGCAGAGTTCACTAGGGCCCCTATAACTGGCCCTGTCAGTGGGCCTCGGGAGCCAAAGGTCGAATTCACCAGGGATACTACAGGATACCCAAAGCTCATCAAGCTTGACCTCAAACATAGTAGATACTATGTCCTTAGCCTCTACAAGAAGAGACTCATTCATCTGAAATCGGGATTCAAGAACCCCTTCCATAATATCCTCCACACTCGAAGCACCTGCAGATCCGCGAGGTGTCATAGTAGAGGAGGAGACACAAGATGAATGGGACTCTGAGGATGAACCTAAGGACATGCCTCAAACATGTTTGGGGCTACGATACTTGGGGTTAGAGACGGTCCCCTCAGAGGATGAGGGTCTACTACCGAAGGAGCTAGACATGGAACTTACTGATGATGATGGATGAAAAAATTCGAAGATGAAGGGGAAGGTAATAGACTAAAGGTTAACAGCTTTGGGAAAAATTGCCTAAAATGAGGGGAAGTCCCTTTATATAGGCAAGGTAGTAATGATCCAACTGCTCGAGGCCATTGATTCCTGAGGCACTCTAAGCAAGGCATGAGTGACACGTTGCTCGAGCTAGAGACACGAGCAACGCATTACAAAAGCCAAATACACGAGGAATAAAACCTAATCGAAGGTACCTACCTTGGTTGGGAGCTCAGGCCAAAGCCGAGTAGACCTGACCGAAGGTCACTACCTCGGTCAGGGGCTCCAGCTAAGGCCGAGTGAACCTGATCGAAGGTCCCTACCTCAGTTAGGGGCTCGGGAAAAGGTCGAGCAGACCTGACCTAAAGGTGCCCACCTCGGTTAGGGGGCTCAGGCCAAGGCCGAGTGGACCTGACTGTAGGTACCTACCTCGGTTGGGAGCTTAGGCCAAGGTTGAGCAGACCTGACTGAAGGTCTTTGCCACTGTTGGGAGCTCATGCCAAGGCCAAGCAAACCTGACCGAAGGTCCCTACCTCTGTTGGGAGCTCAGGCCAAAGCCAAGCAAACTTGACCAAAGGAACCTACCTCGGTTGGGGGCTCAGGTCAAGGCTGAGCTGACCTGACTAAAGGTTCTCACTACGGTTGTGAGCTCAAGCCAAGTCCGAGCGATCCTGACTGAAGGTCCAATCCACTATTGGGGAGCTTAGGCCAAAGCCAAGCAGACCCTACCGAAGGTCTTTTTCTAAGATAGGATGAAAGCCGAAGCCGAAGGAATAAGGCCTAAGGAGCACATGAATGGGAAAGAAAATGATGGAAGACATGGTTACTCCCACTGGAAAAGCCTCCTAGTGGAAGTAAGGGGGCTATTGATACGCTTGAATTATTCACCCAGTGAAGCAAGAACAAATGGCATCCGAGGGAAGGACACGTGTCGCCCAACAGATAGAGGCCGTGAGGATTCAAAATACGTGAGGAGAGGATACCCAGATAGGGAATATTCCCCCCCAAAGGGGGTAGGACATATCTGAGTAGGACTCGGATAAGGGGGAAGATGTATCCAAGTGGGACTCCCAAAAACCCTAAACCCTAGAGGAGAGAACCCTATAAGAGGGGACCGAGGGAGAGGGGAGAGGTAAGTCGGAACACAAAACATTACTCCTGTGAAAAAACTATTCTGTTGGTCTCTAACTTGGGCGTTGGAGGACTAATCCCAGAGACACCTCCGGGCCTCTACCTTCTGTGCTATTGCAGGATCGACGCTCTGCCTCATATAGATTTTTGGCAGCAACACTTCTCATTAAAGTTTCAATTCGTGGAGCGGTTACACCATCGGGGGGTATTAGGCAAGGCGATCCTCTCTCCCCTGCATTATTTGTGCTATGTTCTCAAGCTCTTAGTTCCCTTCTGAACCATTCTGAATCTCTGGGCCTTATTCATGGTATGAAGGTGAGAAGCAGATCTGTCCCCTTCACCCATTTACTATTCTCTGATGATAGCCTCCTCTTTGCCGAGGCTAATCTACAAGAGATACAGAATATCAAAGGCTTTCTCAACTTATATTGCTAGGCCAACGGGTAACTCATCAACTGTAAGAAGTCCATGCTCACATTCAGCCCAAATGCTGCTTCCAAATTCAAGTGGTGGTTCTCTAATCATTATGAAGATGCCATACTCTGAAGGTCCCAAGAAATATCTTGGCCTCCCTACTAAGTTCGAGATGTCCAAGTCTCAACTCTTCAAGGGAATGACCGATAAGGTATCAGAGCGCCTAAGTGGTTGGAAGCAGCATCTCCTTTCTCATGTTGGTCGAGAAGTCATGATCAAATCAGTGGGTCTTTCAATGAACACTTTCGCAGCATCGCATATCCAGCTGCCAGCTTCCCACCATGTCAAGATCAAAAGGGCCTCTACTCATTTCTACTGCGGAGAGAAAGATGGCCACAATAAGATCTATTGGATCTCTTGGCAGTGCCTATGTCAATCAAAAGACAAAGGGGGGCTCAGATTCCACGACTCTAAGCTTATAATAGGGCTCTGCTCGGCCAATTAGCTTGGCGTCTTTGGAAATTCCCTTCCTCACATTGGGCCATGTTTATGAAACAGCTCTATTTCCCTAATGTTGGCTTTCTTCAGGCTTGTTTGTGATCTAATCCTTCATAGGCGTGGTGAGGTATCATTGAAGGAAGGAAGGTCCTTCAGGTAGGCCTTCTTTGGACTTTTGGTTTGGGTATGGATATCTTAGTTGAGTTTGATAGGTGGATCTCGACCAACCCTAACTTTAAGATCAGATCTCCTCTTGTTCGGCTACCGATGGGTTTAAAGGTCTATGACTTAATTGATCAGGACAACCACTGTTGGAGGAAGGATCTTCTCATTGACCTCCTCCACCCCTCTAATGTCGTAGAGATTACTAAAACCAACTTGAGCCTTTTCCCTTGTCCTGACCTACTCGTTTGGGGTGGAACAAAGAATGGTAGCTTCTCAACAAAATCAGCTTACCATCTTCTATGTAACAGAGTCGATGGCCCGATTGAGAGAGTCACATCTTCCTCCACTTCTCACTCATTTTGTCATATATCCGAAGAATTCTGGAAATGGATCTGGTCATGCCCTACTCTTCTTAAAATTAGAAGCCTTCTGTGGAGGGCTTATGTGAATGGCTTGGCGTCAACTATTGCCCTCTCGCATTGTCAGATCCCTATAGACTCTTTATGTCACCATTGTGGATTCTAAGACGAGACCACAAATCACATTTTACTGGACTACCCTTTTGCTAGAGTCATTTGGTTTGGATCTTCACTCTCATATGTCCCACCTCTAAACCCATACCTTCCCCAATTCATTCAATAAACTCTTTCCTGCTTGGGCTCTAAAAATGGTCGTGAACTAAGTGCTTTGGGGATCGAGCTCCTCTATGGAGAGGGATATGGTGGAGAGTCGGCGGAGACGGCTTTCGATGATGACATGCGGATAGTGACACGTGTCACGATCTGATGGGAGATGCAAAACATGTTGGCTGAAAACGTTAGCGGTTTAGGTTTTTGAAAATTTCCCCCTCTTCTTCTTCTTCCTCCCCTCCTCTCCTCTCTCCAAATCATGAAGACAAAAGTCATAGAACTAGGGCTTCTCCTTCTTCCTCCCTCTCATTCTAATGATAGAATACATATAATCGATCGTGCATCCCCGCCGTGTTGCTCCCTCTGCAAACATTGGACATGAGCAAACAGAATCCTTTAAGAGATATTACTCACTACCAAAGTTAAGGAATTTCCTTTTCTTTCTTTCCCTTCTATTAAATTCTTAAATTTCTTCATTTCTTGTACAAGTAATCTCTGAATCTCAATTCTTTCAATCTACTGTTGTCATCTACACATACTCGCTTCGCAAACATTTCTTCCATTAAGTATTGTGTTCTTCAATTTTGAATTCTCCTCAGATTTGTTTTTAGATTATTTTTTATTTCTTTCTAGAGTAATTTTTTTATCTTTTTTTGGTGAATTGAAAGTTTCCTTTTAGATATGATTTTAGTGGGTTACTTTTTTTCAGTTTCATCCTTTCAGATTCTCATTTTTAGACGTTTTTGCTTTGGGTTTGAAGTTCATATTCGTTTCTCATGTAATTCGGTTCATAAATGTTGGGTTTGCGTGGGTTGTTTCTTGTTCGAGTACGAAGTTTAGCCTCTAATTTTAGTTTACGATTTTTTTTTTAAAGGTGATTGACTTGTTTTCCATGAGCGGCACTTACTTTCCTGCACATTGCCTTCTCCGTAGCTCATCTTTTATGGACATTCAAGTTTAAAATTTAAGAAGTTCTGATTCTTCTTTCAGAACATAATTGATGCTTCCAGTTGGGCCACTAAACTAAATTTTGTGTGTGAATAGCATTTTGAAGTGAGCATGTTTTGTCTTCTAGGTTTGTTTTCGAGTATAGCATGGAAGGCATTCTTGTCAGGAGGGTCATTCCTTCATACAACTGTTGCCTCTTCAATGCAATTGGGTTAGTGTTCCATTTATAGTTTAATTTTTTTTGGGTTGTAGGAGTGTTGATGGTAAATTTTTTCACTACCTTTCTCTATTACTTAATTATAGATATGTTATGGATAGCAGTAGTGTTGCTGGTTGTTCTTCTATGATGGGCTTATCAGGCTACACATTTATTTATAGTATTCAATTAGATGGTACTCAAATTATATTTGTAGGTGAATCTTTAGCTCAAATTGGAAGAGGACCTGAATATTACCCAAGGTATGATGGTTCAAATCCATCAAGATTCTTGTAATTTGACTTTACATCTTTTTTAACTTGTCTTGTGAATGTTGGGGAAATGGAAAAGCAATTTATAAACAAGTCCATTTTGATGGCTTGTCTCAATTTCATATCAGACCAACTAATTGATCTTCATCAGTTCATCCAAACATACCCACTAACCAATACTCAACAAAACTGTGCTGGTTATGTGGGATTAGAATCTCAAGAATTTTGTGGTTAGATCTAATCTTTCTACCATTCACCATTCAAGTCAATCCAAAACTGATATGGTAGGCATAAGCTTGCATGATATGTTTTGTCTGAAATTGAATATTGATATGTGAATCTAGAATAGAAATTTGAAAATGGGTAGACTTTCTAGAGAATTAGAAACCAAGCAAATTAACATCTATATTGTAAACACCTTCATAATTTATGATATTCAAAGCAATGGCAATTTTGTATTAAAACAAGCACACCAAGGCTCAGAATGAGTGTAGAAGGAAGCCATAAAAGAAAAGGTCAATAAATAAAAAAACAAAATGTAGAATAGAGGGTGAAGAATACCTTCAAACCCTTCCAGAGACTACAATGTATTTATGGAATGAAAAAAACAAAAAACTAAAAACTAAAAAAAAAAACTAAAAAAGAACAAACCTGAAATCCTTTGTACACAGAAGAAAAGAAAAGCTGACATATGAAAAATGATCAATCAAATCTACTACACTTTCAAGCTGAAACTGCAAACAGGGCCCGGTCTTGCCAGAAAATTACTAAACAACCATTCTCTTCTTTGGTCTTAAATCCATCACAACCAGGTCCAAAAACCCCATTTTAAAATATTACTTCACACTCACTTGAAAATTCAGCTCAAGCAACACCATATCCAAGAATCTTGATGGATTCGAACCATCATACCCTGGGTAAATCCCAGGCGCTCTTCCAATTTGAGCTAAAGATTCACCTACAATCTAAAAATGTAAGTTTTCAAGATACTAAATTCCAGCCAACTAAAGATAAGTAGAGATATTCAAGTTAATAACAATTGGTATGTAGTAAATAAATAAATAAATAAAACTGAACAACCATCAATATCCAAAATCAATATCCAAATTCAACAACCAAAATCAATGATCAAAGATGATAAATGATGTCCTTAATCCCATTCCTAGTATTGGTGCAAAATAGATGATGCTGATGCTTGAGATGAAAACTGAGAAAGAGCTTGATCCAAGGTTCCCTGCATAATGACAATAATATGAATAAATTTTAAAATACTGAAAATGGCAACTTTGTGAAGCTAATGGACCACAATTGTAAATAACAACCTGTAGAACTTCGGTGAAACTAACTGGTACATTTGAAATTGTAAATTCAGCAACTGACTGAGTGATATTTGGTCCTCCATTTTTCCTTTTCTTCCCTTGTTTTTCTACCCAACTCTTCTTCCTTCTGTTTCCTTTTTTACCTGGATTTTTTTGCTTCAATACTAGTCCATTGTTTGTACTGGAGACCTTATTAGAGACAAGTGTCTCTGGACCATCAAACACAGTGATACTTTCAAGTTGTTGACATTATTCTTTTACAACATTTTTTATCAAGGCAAATCCTTTAGTTGAATTTGAAGCTTGTAATGCTATCTTAACAAGTTGTGGACAAAGATATCTGTATTGTTGTGTACAGTCTAAATTCACATCTTCGACAACTTGTTTTCCCTTATGGTCTTCCACTACCATGCTTCTTGCTACCCGTGTCCATCTTCGTAAAATATAACTGTTAGGGATACACTTGATATCTAGGACATCCAAAACTTTCAAGGAATGGCAACAAAGAATGCCAAATGTCTCATATTTCTTACAACTACATTGAATAGTCATTTGAACTCACATTCAGAACCAACAATACTAACCATATATTCATGAACGAGAGTGCCTTCATTTCAAAAATTTATTTTGTAGACACTAACCCAGTTGTACTGCTCCTGAAACCTCTAAAAAATGCAAGGAGTATAGATTTCCCCAGCTTGTTTAATAACAAGTGACATCCCGAACATGTTCCTTGGAAGTTTGTTTCTTGAATTAAACTCAACTTTTAATTCATTAGCTCATTTAGCATTTACAACCCTTTTGATTAAAAAATTGAACAACATCCAAAGAAGATTTTAGATATTCTTTCAAGTCACTATTAAAACTCTCACTGATCTGTGTACTCCGCATGCCTATTGTGAAAGTGTTTTTCATATAGCACTTTGCCCATTTATATTTTATTTCATAGATATGGAGCAACCATGAATTTTTTTCCAAGTTGTAGTCACTAAGTAACTTTTCTCAAGAATGCTCGAACTGTAATTCTTCCTCATACTGAAATATACAATTTTTTCAACTCTATGAGAAATTAAGAGCCATCTTTCATCATATTATCCAGATGTGTAATTCCATTCTGCATTATGTGCCAAGTACACAACCCATGCCATGTCTCAGGCCACACTTCATGTAATGCTTTTGCCATAGCAGCAGCTTGATCTGTGAAAATGGTTATAGATTTTTTCTACCCATTTGCTTTCGCGAATGCTTCTAATAACCAATTAAGAGATTCAAACGTTTCATCATATAAAAGTGCAACCCCGAATATAATCACCCCTCTATGATGATTAAAACTGGCAAATATCCCAAATGGCCTATATGCTTTGTTAGTGCAAAATGTGGTGTCGAAACTAACAACATCACCAAACTGTGTATAGTCATTTCTCATTTTTGGATCAGCCCCAAAAATATTAGTGATTTGTTCATCACTATCCAACTGCATTGAGTATATAAACAAAGGATTATTTCTACTCTGATCTTCAAAATATCTCAACAAACTCCCTGCTTCACCATAAGATAAGGAATTTTGTCTTTTAGTTCGTAGATAGTTCTTCTGATCTTGACACATGTAGCCAAGATTCTCTGTCCCGCCAGCTTGCCTACCCATTAACTCAAATATCGCCTTAGGGTTGATCCTTGAATCATCTGCTAAATCTATTTCATATGAATGTATCTCTGAAATCTTCCTTTGGGAACACATAAAATGCATGGTACCTAGAAAATGAAGGGAGTGATTATGTTCTTCCACAAAATCACAACACTCGTAATTTCCATTTTCCATCAAGTATATCCCCATCCATGCCGAACACTCTGTTCTTGTCTCAGCTCATGGTTTTTTAGTATGGATGTCTCATTTATCTTTTCTCCGAAAACCAGCTTTATTACAAACAAATCTCCGACAAGTTATAACTGCCTTGTTTTTATGGCTCTTATGTGTAAAATCTCTTCTAATACTAAAACCCAATATTCCTCCATAACTATTGTAGAAGTCATAAGCCTCCTTCTCTGAATTAAATATCATTCCTACCCGAGGAATCTCAACATTCCCACCTAACTCAACCTTCTCCATATTTTGACAAATGAAGTGATAAGCTGATTTTTCAGAAATTTGAAACAAGTTACAAGTTAATGAGTTTTGAGAACATCTAATTTAAGAATGTCTGAATTGAAACAATATTCAAACTCGACCAACCCATTGTAACAAGCATCAGCAATCCCATATCCATATCTATAACTAGCAAACATTACAATATCTATAGCATTAGCTAACCCATTTCTCTGTCAACCCAACATCAAAACTATTAATTCAAAATTTATGTAGAAATTAAAAATTCCATACTTGAAAATGTTAATTACTAGCTCAAAAAATATTTAAAGTTGATTATGTAGGATTGGATCGATCATGCACTATTACCATGACCGATCCAATCCGATATGTTGATATGGCTAAGCATATAAACATAATAAAGAAAAAAAAATATGCTCAAATATAAAACAAGACAGATTAAAGAATAATTGCTCAAATCAAGATCTTTGACATTTTAGATTGAAAAACATAGATGAATCATCAGAACCCTTTCTATAAGACAGATTCCACAATTGACTCCATTAATCTAGTCTTCCACCCTGAATCCAGTTGTGCCTAGAATATCTAAAATATTTAGCTTAGCCAAACATCGCTCATTATTTTCAAGAATTTTGTCTTCTACTCACGGGAATCCTATATATTAATGGCCAAATGAGTCACGACATTATAAAACAAAAGAAAACAAAAAACAAAAAAAAAAAAAAAACTTCGAAACTATTGACTATTCCTTCTCATCTATTTCCCTATAACTAATTGTTTTATTTGGATTATATAGTCAGACTGGTCTGGGATTTTTTTTTCTTCTCTTTTGAGTCAATAAATTTCTTCCAAGTCCCAAGGTTCATCCCTTATGTATTAACTTTATGCTGATTAAAATTGGCATGGATTTCATATACGTTTGGAAGGAATTAAAAAATTAATAAATTTCAAGCAAGAAGGAGTAACAATCATTACAAAAATTGAACTAAATAAAGCCTGAAGAAGAGGGGGGAAGAAGAAGAAGAGGGAGGAAGAAGAAGAAAATAAGAAGGGAGTTTCGCTTACTTGATTTCTGATGTTTGCAGAGATGGAGAAGAAATGGGGCTTCAATCTGTCTTTTGTTTGAATGCCTGAAGTTTGCAAAGAGCGCAACGTCGCAGGGAGAGGAAGGGAGGAAGAAGAAAAAGAGGGGGAAATTTTCAAAAACCTAAACCGCTAACGTTTTCAGTTGACTATGTTTTGCATCTCCCATCAGATCATGACATGTGTCACTATCCACGTGTCATGATCGGAAGCTGTCTCTGCCAACTCTCCACCATATCCTTGTCCATAGAGGAGCTCGATCCGTGCTTTGGCTTTGGTTATTTGTTGGAATCTGTGGTGGGCAAGAAATGCCTCAATTTTTAGCTATTCAACAGACTCCCCTGCTGATGTTATATACCATTTTGAGTCCCTATTCTTTGAATTGCAATAGTCCACCCATTTAAATGCCACACCTTACCACGTTCAGCCTACATCCATTTAACCATCCCCTTGGTCCCCACTCTCTCACCCACGTCTCCTACTCAACATAAATGCAACAACTAAGGGCAGTGCTGGTGGAGTTGGTTTCATTCTTAGAGATTACAAGGGCATTCCTATCTGGTAGTCTCTTCCCCATCAACCTTCTATTCCGTACTTCTTGGAGAGGCTTTAGCGGTTTAGGACGGTATTCTGTATTGCATGTCTAAAGCAGTGGAATGTGTTAGGGTCGACTGTGATAACAAGGATCTTGTCTCCTATGTCTCTTCCGACTAGCTTTCCCCTCTTACTAAGGTGGTAAATGTGATCTTGGATATCAAGCACATTAGCTCGTACTTTGTTGACTGTAGCTTTCACTATATTCCTAGGGAGATTAATAGCATTGCTAACTCCCTGGCCTGGAAGGCTGTGAGTTGTGCACATGATACACAATGGCCGTTATCCACTCCTTGGCTATCGGCCCTATGTAACAAGGAATCCTTGTGTTTTATGCACTTTAATAAATAAGTTTGCTTCTTACCGAAAAAAAAAATAAAGATCATACCATGAGAAAATCCCACCTCTATCTTTTCTGGTCAGTAATACCTCTCTTCTTGGGCATTTATGGGGTACAGTAGTCATTCGGCGAACATTTTTTCTTTTATTTTTCTTTTGTAAATCCAATTCTTCTTTTCTCAAAAAAAAAAATAATTAATTAGATAAAAGAAAATTTATAGCATCACCCTCACCCCTAGATAATGTCACTATTAGAGAGACCCAGCATAATTTCAAATTATGTTTATATCCCTTATCGTCAGTCTCTGTTAGCGGTTTCAAAACCTAGCCCAAACCGATAAAACTGATCAAAACCGATCGAAAAAACCTAAACCGAACCAAACTGACTCTTATTGGATTGGTTTTAGACTGAGGTATGTTGGGACCGGCTGAAAATTGATCCAAATCAAACTGACCAATAACCAAACCAAATAAAACCGATATAAAAAGAAATGATTATGAGATTATAAATTGGTGAATTGACTATCCATTTTTTAAAATATTAGTGATAATATTTTTTATTGTAAGGAATTGTTACAAATCATTGAATATAAAGTTATGAAGAGAGAAATTGATTTGCAAATTGTAATAATGCTTCCATTGATTTCCTTGTTCACTATACAAAACTACCTGGATAGTTAAATGAATGATTGGATAATAGGGTTCATTTTTTTATTTCAGTATTAGTTATCTTTTTAGTAATTTGTTATCCATTGGTTTCAAATTAGTTATCATTCCCTTTCAATGATAACCATGATTTAATCATAAATTTAAAGTGTTTTTTTTAGCTAAATCTTATCACTACAAGTTATGAATGTAAGATTTCATTTGGTTCAAGCCCAATAATAAACCGATTTAAACCGATATTAATGTGATATTGAAAAATTGAAAAAAATGAAACCGATCAAAAATTGAAGTTCCTTAACAGATTAGTTTTGGTCTCCATCATTCCTAGACTGAAACCGATTCAACCTGATCGAAACCAAATCGAACCAACCGATTGACACCCCTAGTCTCTGTTAAGTGAGAATTTACAATTGACTGTTTTACCCTTTTAACTTAAACACATGACAAAGGATCAAGGGAAGGAGGATATCGATGGAGCATATTCGACGGCCTGAAAGCCATCCCTTCTAGCCCTGAAGCTCTCATTGCAAAATCAGTTCATAAAAAGACAAGATCTTTAATGCGAAATGAAAAGCAAGTGAAAATCATTCTAAATAGATCTATGTGGAAAAAACTATTGAAGAAACCTAAGATCACAACTATAATAGCAAGAAAGGAAGATCAGATTTTTCCACATAGAAGAAGATGAGCAAAGAAATTATAATAACTTATATTTTGCTCCTCGAGACAAGATTGCCATGGAAGCAAAAGCAACTCTCATGTAATGAAAGGCTAGACACAAATCTTAGACATGAATCAGCAACGATATTCATCTTTGAAACCTAGGTTTTGCAAGAATTCAAGAAATATAAAACTACAGTGAAGGAAGAAGAAGAGGTAAGAGTGAGATGTGAGCAGAGGTAGAGGTTGTCAAGTTCATCTGCACAGATTTTTGAAGGAGCTTTGAGGTCCAGAGCATCTAAGTAGCTCCACCACCATGAAAGAGATTAGTAAGTGTGCCCTTTCCCTCGATTGAAGAAAGAAAGAGGTGGCAATTTCTGAAAAATGCAGGTACTTTACAAAGTAGAAAATAAATAAAAAGAAAAATAATATATAAAAATTATAGTAAAAAGTATGGGTGAAAGTTTGGCCCTAACAATCAAAACCCGCCTTGGCTCACTTGGAGCCTGAACAGGGCTTGGGCCAAGTTTATTGACCCTGAGGTGGGTTGAAAAACCCCAACCCTGACAAGTTAGGGTTGAGGTGTCACACCCCACTTCTAGTAAACCCAACTTACCATGTAGGAATACCAAACCTATCTTACGAACCTACCAGGATCTCTGATCGCAATACCTTAACAATTCACAATCTCATATCACAAACCAACCAATAGCAGCAGAATTAGAGTATAATAGCGGAATTATAATTAAAATTGGGAACAACTGATGATATCATATATATATATAACCAAGTTATTCCATTACAGTCATCCATGACTTATTATTTAAGTTCAAAAGTGTACCATCCACAAGTTCGTATCAAAATAACAAAAAATATGCCAAACACCTCATGGTGTCACATATGCACAGAAATCACAAGCACAGTTCTGGCCATGCTCCTCCGCTTCCAGCATCCACCAATCGCTCACTCTGTACTCGGTCCGGAGGAAAGAGTATCACAACCATAGGCACGACCATACCTACATCATCATCTAAAAATGAGTGTATATGTGGGGTGAGCTTTCCAACTCGCTCAATGAGGGGTGGGGTTCATGCACAACCAAGCAAAGGCGATCACATATATAATTCATGATGCATAAGTACAGAAATTAAACACATGCGCCATGATGATCATGATGCAGTTCATTTATTTCATTATCCACCTAACAATATAACTAAGTCTGGTAAATGCCACTACGGCACATTAGGCTGTATCCCTAGTCTAGGAACTGCCATCGATTACACAGTAATACAAACCCTAGCTGTGAATAGAAGCCTGCCAGTCCCATATGCAACTATGGGTCACCTAGCAAACCCCTGATTACCCCTTCTTGGCCATCATGGCACCAGTACCAATCATCGGCCACACTGGACAAGTTCCCGCCTCTGGTAACAATTACATCGTATCGTGGGTGTGGCATTTCAAAAAGGCACATCAAACATACCAGAAATGGATTATCCAACACCTTACCCCCTATACAGTTAGTATGAATTACACGATACTGGGAACACATCGGCCACAAAGTGTAATCCATCTCCAAGTATAGTCCTGGGGTACACAATACCGGTAACACCTCGGCCACAAAGTATAACCGGTGACCGTTATTTTAATCTAGCATGCATAATAACAGTTGAGTATGGACTACGCAACACCGATATCCCCATCGGCCACGAAGAGTATCCATTTAAAAAAATAGAGTCCTAGAGTACACGATATCGATAAAACATCGACCACAAAGTGTAATCTATGACTACAACTAACTCTAATACATATAAACAATGCATGAATGCAACAGACATACGGTAATCACAGTATCAGTACCACCTCGGCCACATTGGATTCCGTCTCATATATACAACAAACACGCAGCGATCACAGTATCGGTACCACCTCAGCCACATCGGATCCAACCATACATATCCATAAACATTTCATATCATATTCATAAAATGTAACATATGATAGAACATCATCATCATGTGAACCATATAACTAAACATATAAATCTACACATATGAGTAATTATGAATAAATATTCCCAAAATAAAAGCAACCATCCCTCACCTTGATTATGCTCATGTGAATAAGGGTTCAAGTATGGCCACTGATCGCTTAACTCAATTCTGACCTTGGGGTTCTTGTGCATCACTATCCTAGACACAAAGGTAACCGAACGTTAATACGTGTTGAGAATATTGGGAGGGGCCCACATGGGTCACCTCCAAAGGATGCAGATAAAGTTCCACAGTGATAGTACTATCACCGGAAACACCCACCAGAAATAGACACTGTCCACCAAAAATATAGTGTTGTTTCCAGTGGACATCACAGAGAGCACCTAAGGCTTAGGTGGGAGCTGAAAACAGCCCACTGGAAGTAGACCCAGTGTTTCTAGTGGCTTATTTTCGGTGGCAATACAAAACTACCTAGGTGAATTGGAGCTTTCTGGCTCAGGCCCGATCATCGGGATTTGTTTCATGGAGTTTGTGGGGGATGCTCCTAGCATCACTATAAGCTAATAAAATCCTGATTCCACTAAGCCATTTGGGAGATACGTCAATCAAATGATCAAAACCCTAGGTGGTCATTTGGTCAATCATGTTGCCGGGGTTCACCGGTCAAAGTATGAGCTCGACAATGGTACCGGGAAGGTGAAACACGAAATACATGAGCTCAACATTGTTTGTGGCCCAAGATCACTCCTATACCTAGCTTTCCCTAGGTCAAAATGAAGAGAGAAAGAGTAGTAGAAGAGGTTGCACTTACCTTCACCAGGGATTCCGACAACTAGGCGGGTAGTTAGCACCAAGGTGAGTCCTTCCCTTCCTCTTCTTTTCTCCTCTCCCACATTTGTGCATGAGTGAGAAATGAGGAAATGGATCCTCATTTCCACTTATATGGCAAAATAGGTCTTAGGGTCTATTTGGTTTGGCACTAGTTGGGTCCAAACGGCTTAATCCAATCATGGACCCGACCACTTCGATCCATAGAATGGTCATGTCAAGAAGAAGGTGTGGGTGAGAATTTGGGATCATCCGGGGCTATCTACGATGCGGGTGACGGGACCCATGGGCATCGAAACCCACCAGCAGCCTAATTGGTCACTGAAAACATTCACCAGATTCAGGCCCAGGCTGTTTCCAATGGTCAAGACAATCTGTTGTCTTAACTACTTGTTGTCCACAAGCTAGTCTTGCATGGGTAGTTACCCTCGACCATGCTCATGGTCTTTTGACAATTTCAATGCATGCTGGGATTTTGGTGTAGGTTGTCGGGTCACTCACCATCTGGGATCGAAAGGTACGAATCCCCTCCAGTTGGACTGGCAAGTGATGTACGAACATGTGGGGTCATCCCTTCCCCTTCGGCAATGGGTGGCCACGAGCCAAAACTGGCTATACTTCAAATCTTTGGTCTAAGACCTATCACAATAATTTAAATTAGACCAGGTCAGGGCATGGGTGTAACATTCCCCCCACCTTATAAGAATTTTGCCCTCGAAATTGAACATACCTAATAAATTGAACAATCCAGTATACTGCTTCATCATTTCATCTTCTCGCTCCCAGGATGCTTATTATTCTGGGTGGTTCATCCATTTCACTTTGACAAAGGAAACAATTCGATTGTGGAGAACATGGTCCTTTCGGTCAATAATCTTCTCTAGATATTCGACATAGGCAAGGTCCTTGTCCAACTCACGGGGTATGTAAGTTAAGATGTGAGTGGAGTCGGGAATGTACTTCCTTAACATGGATACATGGAAGACATCGTGTGTACGCTCCAACTCTGGTGGTAGAGCTTTCATGTAAGCTACCAGTCCAATCCTCTCTAGTACATCATATAGTCCCATAAACCTCGGACTAAGTTTTCCCTTCTTGCCGAACCGCATTACCCCTTTAACTGGGGGGATTTGCAAGAAGACTTTGTCTCCAACTCCAAATTCCATATGCTTTCTCCTAACATCTGCATAACCCTTTTGTCTAGACTAAGCTGCCTTAATCCTTTCTCTGATTATATTCACCTCCTCACTGATAGCCTCTATTAAGTCTGGACCCAGAATATGCTGCTCACCAACCTCATCCCAATAGAGTGGAGTCCGACACTTTCTGCCATACTGTGCTTCAAATGGGGACATTTTGATGGTGGCCAGATAACTATTGTTGTAGGAGAACTCAATAAGGGAAATATGCTCATCCCAACCATAACTCATATCCAAGGCACACGCTTGAAGTAAATCCTCCAATGTCTGGATAGTCCTCTCCGAATGACCATCGGTCTGTGGGTGAAATGCAGTGCTAAAGTTCAGTTGTGTGTCCATAGCCTTCCGCACATATGTCCAAAACTTGGAAGTGAATCTGGTATCTCAATCAGAAATGATGCTAACTAGTGTACTATGCAACCAGATGATGTTGTCAATATACTACTTGGCCAACTTATCCATAGAAAATGTGACCTTGATCGGGGAAAAGTGAGTTGCCTTGGTCAAGTGGTCCACAACTATCCAAATGGCATCTATACCCTTCTGAGTGCAGGGTAAGCCTGTGACGAAGTCTATGGTAAAATTTTCCCATTTCCACTCTAGAATAGGTAGTGACTGTAATAAACCATGGGGCCTTTGTCTTTCAGCCTTGACTTGCTGGCATATGAGGCATCTAGACACATCTGTGGCCACATCATTCTTTATTTCCTTCCACCAATAGGAACCCTTGAGGTCCTTAAACATTTTGGTGCTACTGGGGTGGATGGAGTATGGAGAGTTGTGTGCCTCTCTTAAAACTGTATCTCTTAAATCACCGTCACTAGGCATACATAACCTCCCTTTGAACTTGAGAATCCTATCTTCAGTTACAGAGAAATCCGGGTCCTTTTAGGTTCCTTCCTTGCATTTTGTTATCAACTTATGCAACTCTGCATCAGTACCCTGAGCTGCAGTGATATTGTCCACCAGACTAGGTTGTACCACCAATGCCGATAGTGAGAGGGTGACACCTTCCACTAATAGCTCCAAGTCTAATTTCCTGGCCTTCTCTATGAGATGCTCATTGGTGGTCAGTGATGCACAAGTCAGTGACTGGGATTTCTGACTAAGTGCATCAGCTACCACATTGGCCTTCCCTAGGTGATAGTGGATAGTACAGTCATAATCCTTCATTAACTCTAACCAATGCCTCCATCTCATGTTGAGCTCCTTTTGGGTGAAGAAGTACTTGAGGCTCTATGGTCACTGTAGATCTCACTCTTCACACCATACAAGTAATGTCTCTAGATTTTCAGTGAAAAAATCACTGCTGCCAGCTCCAAATCATGGGTGGGGTAGTTCTTCTCATAATCCATCAACTGGAGGGATGCATAAAGAAATGAATTTCCCATGCTGCATTAATATACAACCCAATCCCAGTTTGGAGGCATCACTATACACAACCATTCCACTTATACCAATCGGGTAATCAAAATTGGAGCCTATACCAACCTTTGCCTTAGCTTCTTGAAGCTCTTTTCACAAGCATCTGACCATTGAAATTTCACACCCTTTCATGTGAGTTGAGTTATTGGTATAGCAATGCTAGAGAAGTACTCAATAAACCTCCTATAGTATCCGACCAATCCTAGAAAACTACGTATGTCTACCACATTCTTGGGAGAGTCTCATTCTAGAAGTACCTTCACCTTGCTTGGGTCAACCTCTATACCCTTGTCTGAAACAATGTGGCCTAGGAATGCCACCTATGATAGTCAGAACTCACACTTACTGAATTTGGCATAGAGCTGCTTCTCTCTCAGGCATTGTAGTACTAATCTCAAGTGAACAACATGTTCTTCTGCACTCTTGGTGTATACCAAGATGTCATCAATGAACACGATCACAAACTTGTCTAAGACATCCTAGAATACCCGGTTCATCAAATCCATAAATGCAGCCGGTGTATTGGTCAACCCAAATGACATCACCAAGAACTCATAATGTCCATACCTTGATCTGAAGGACCATTTTGCTGACATCACTATCCTTGATCCTGATCTGGTGGTAGTCTGATCTAGGTCAATCTTGGAGAATACCTTGGCACCTTGTAACTATCAAACAAATCATCTATCCTTGGCAAAGGATACTGGTTCTTGATGGTTAGTTTGTTAAGCTCCCAGTAATCAATGCACAGCCTCATACTTCTGTCCTTCTTCTTAATGAATAGTATCGATGCTCCCCATAGAGATACACTAGGTCTAATAAATTCCTTCTTCAAAAGATCTTGGAGTTGTACTTGTAATTCCTTCAACTCTGTGGGGGCCATGTGGTAAGGGGCCTTTGACATTGGTGCCGAGCCAGGGAGTAGATCTATAACAAACTCTATCTCTCGGTCTGGGGGCAAACCTGTCAAGTCATCCAAAAATACATTGGGAAATTCCCTCACCACATCTAGCTAGGTCAATGGCCTAACCTCAATATCTGTATCCATCACAGATGCTAAGTAGCCTTGACATCCCTTATCTAGCAGCTTTTTCGTATGGAGTGCTGATATGATAACCTTCTTGGGTTTCTTAGGCTTATCCCCTTGATAGACAAACTCATCCTTGTCACGAGATCTGAAAATGATAATCTTTTCGCCATATAGCACACTGGCTCTATATGTGGACAACCATCCCATCCATAGAATCACATTAAAGTCGGTTATATCCAACTTGATCAAGTGAGCATTCAACTCATGTCCACCTATGGTCACTAGAGAAGGCTCATATACATAGTTCAGACTGACTATACTTCCTGTAAGGGTACTCACTGCCAAACATTGAGTCAATCCTTTGGGTGGAATTTCCATCTTCTTTGCGAATGCCAGTGACACAAATGAACATGAGGCTTCTGAGTCAAATAACACATGTGCAGGCAATAATGATATCAATAATGAATCTGCCACTACACCGAGTGTAGCCTTTGCATCTTCAGCGGTCATAGCAAACACCCTTCCTTGTGATCTCTGGCCCTGTGGGGGTTGTGCTAGTCTGGTGGCTACATAGGTCTGCTGGGCCCTAGGTGGAAAAATGTAGGGTGTATCACCCAGCCTCCTTTGGGGGCACGTCCTTGCTAGATGGCCCAGTTGATCACAGTGAAAACACCTTGGGCTCGACCCCACTGACTGAGACATGACACTCAAACAGGAGGACTGAGAAGTCTGGCTAGCCTCAAGTTTTCTGAATTATACTAGAGTTGGGTTGATATAAGGCACTCGAAAGGGTTTGCTACCTCCCCTAGAATCAGTGGACCTCATAGACCTCTTTCCTGTTTCTTGTTGAGCTGAGAAGTTATCTCTATGCTAGTCTTCAACAAATTTGGCCACTTAGACCACCTCAGCATAAGTTTACAGTTTCAACCCGACAATGGTTGACCCAATACCTGGCCTCAACCCTTTCTTAAACTTCTGGGCCTTAGCCCTATCACCTCAGAGATGCTCAAGAGCAAAATGGAATAGCTCCTCATAGCATTGCTGATACTCAAGCACGGATCGAGAACCTAGGAGAACTCATTCTCTCTCTTATCCCAGAAGTTTTCTAGAAAATAGTTCTCAAAAGAAGGCCCCTTTGAAGTCCTCCCAAGTAGGGTTTGGGTTACTCGCCCTCAGAATGGGCTCAGTAGCACTCCACTGATCATCAACCTCATTTTATAGTTGGTAGCCAGCACACAAAATTTTTTTCTCCTCGGTACACAGCTGGTAGCCAGCACACAAAATTTTTTTCTCCTTGGTAAAGCCCATTAGCCTAAACACCTTTTCCATACCACCAATCCACCTTGATGGGTATAATGTATCCTGGCCCACTTTTGAGAAGCATGGGGTCTAAGCCTCTGAAACTTCTCCATCATCTTTGTCAGATCCGTCCAACCCTCTATATGTACCTAGGCTTGATTTGGTGTCGGATCCTATACATGCCCATGTACACTTTGTTGTCCTTGCCCATGCACTTTCCCTTGTGCCCCACTGGACGTTTGAAGAGTGGCTGAGCCGATGGGTACCAGAACGGGTGCCGATGGAGTAGGGGGTGCGGGTTGTGTACTATGGGCTTCCATTGCCCTTTGGATCTAATTATCGATCCCGGCCATGAAATGGTTCTGTCTTTTCTCAACTTCCCACATCATATTATTCATGATGGAGGCAACATCATGAGCGGTGAGCACTGGTAGATCCGGGGTGCATTTCGGGGTTTACCCCGATTCCATGTAGGTGAAGCGGGAGGTGATGCGAGTGATTGGGATCTAGATCGGGTGTTCTAGAGTGACATGACTCCCACGGAAGAATCCGATTAGTTCACATACATATACAAGGTTGCATGTAATTGGAACATATGCATACATAGTGGATCCCACACCTATACACAAAAGCAAATTTTAGGGTTAGAGTATGCATAAGTGGGGTTCACCAAATATCGGGATCCGATCACACGTATATCAAGAAAATTTCCTTAAATAAGGAAACAACTAAATAATAAAGACTTGGAAATAAAATAAAAAACTTATTCCCAAAAATAGGTTCATCGAAAACTGGGGTGTTTTTCACTGGAAACAGGGCCATTCCACTGAAAATATCAGTGTTGTTTTCGATGGGACTAGCAGAGGCTGATTTGGGGATTTTTAACTCACTAGAAACACTCATCGGATTCAGGCCCAGGTGTTTTCGATGGATCTAAAATCGCTATTTAAGGCTCAGGTTTGGGGTTTCTTTTGTAAAACTCTATTCCAACTTGTGGAGAAGGAGAGGAAACGGCTAAGGAGGATCTTCATACTCATTCTCCATCTTCCCTTTGTGATTTCACTGTCGATTAGCACTGCTTACGCATCAAGGTGAGTTTTTCTTTTTCTCTGACCTAGTTTTGAGATTTTCTTCTCCGTGAAGCTGGTTTCACCTTTCTAACTTGGGTTTTACTGTCTAATACCTTAGGAATCGTACCGAAACCATGTTTGGTCATCATGTTCGTACCCACCGTGCCATTGTACAATAGCAACATGATATTCCCGAAGAGGTACAATACAACCCACTTCTGTTTCGCTCTGTGGCCGAGCAAGACCATTGGAAAAACTTTGAATACCGAAATGTGGATCTAGGAAAATATATGAGGACGAGAGAGTTTCAGTAGTTCCGCCTTCGCCAACGCTTCAAGGCAGTTGGGTGGTACCATATCTTGAAACCCAACAGAGGTACTACCCATGGCTAGTGAGGTTATTCTACTCCAACCTCCAGTGCGTGAACCGAGGCATTGAAGAGATGCGGATCACCTCCTATGTGAAGGGAGTCAATATTTCTTTCGATATGAGATAGCTGGCCAACATCTTGATGGTTGACAACACAAGAGAGCTCATCTACTGCCCACCTCAGACTCTAGCCTATGAGTTCCAAAATCCTGATGTTCTTCAAGAGATGAACAACATGCTCACAAAGGCTACTTTTGGATGGGATCGCACTGCCAACTACCGAGCTACCCTAAAAGTTATTTGTAGGGTAGTTTAGCTGAATGTCCTCCCCACCTATGGACACTATGATGAGGTGTCTATCTTGCACGCCTACGTGATATACTGCGTGTATATGGGTGTGTAGGTTCGCCTTGCCTACCTACTGATGTGGACCATGGTGACTTAGTCCGAGGGAGGGGCATATAGAGCTGGGAACTTATGCTATGGAAGGATCTTAACTGATGTGTTCCTTCGCTTTGGGGTAGACCTGGAATGTGAAGGATACTTAGGAGATGACGTCATAGACTTCAACCAAGACTCCGTGAAAAAGATGACCCCGATATAAGTGAGGTATCACCAGCTGAGGCTGAGGATGATTAGCTAATGGAGATAGAGGGTCAGCGGGGTGTCAATGCTGGAGTTATTGGCAGAGGTGTAGAGAGGGATGTTGGACGAGTTGGTGGTGGTGCTGGTGATGTTGGTGGTGTTGGGAGAGGGGTTGGTGGTGTTCCACCACTTAACCCACTGACTATGGGTTCCACAGTTGCTTCCACTTCTCATGGCACTAAGGGTGCGTGGCCTTATGGTCTCAATGATGTGATGGCCCGCCTGGACATCACCACAGAATTGCTGAGGAGGATGGACAACCAGCTTGAGGGCATATACAGAAATTATTGTATTATGAATAATAAGGTGGCCTCCCTTGAAGTACAAATGCAGGCAATGGTCTTCTATCTCGCCATACCGGTGCCACCTCCAGGAGTACATGGTCAGAACCAGAGCCAAGCTCAAGGCCAAGGACAGCTCCAGCAGCAGCAGGATCAGTAAAAGTAGTGGCTTGTTCTTCCACTGTGGTCTTAGGATTTCCCTTCAGTGTTTTCTTTAAAATTCCATGTTATAAATGTTAATTGTAATTTATTTTCTGTCATTTGCTTTAGTTATTTGAATTTTCTTAGATTTTGGCTAGTTAGGATTTCCAACTTTCTGTCTTTATTTTGAGAAAATTGGTGTAAGTTTATATACTTATTTCTTAATTATAATGAAACAGCTTTAACACCTATACTTGTCTCCTAGTTGTGCAATTCTATTAATTGTTGTCTTTGAAGTTTTTATTTTTAATCCTAATTTTCCCCAAGTCATGATTTAGTTGAGATTATGAGTTAAGGCAGAGCATCACGCTTTGATACCAAGCTGTCACACCCCACTTTCAGCAAACCCAACTTACCTTGTAGAAATACCAAAGGTGTGAGTAAGATGCTTACTCGTCTTACGAACCTACCAAGATCTCTGATTGTAGTACCTTAACAATTCACAATCTCACATCACAAACCAACCAATAATAGCAGAATCAGAGTATAATAGCGGAATCATAATTAAAATGGGGAACATTTGATGATATCATATATATATATACACATAACCAAGTTATTCCATTACAGTCATCCATGACTTATAAATAATAAGCTCAAAAGTGTATCATCCACAAGTTCATATCAAAATAACAAAAATACGCCGAACATCTCATGTTGCCACATATGCACAGAAATCATAAACACAGCCCTGGCTATGCTCCTCCACTTCTAGCATCCACCAGTCACTCACTCCATACTCGGGTTCGGAGGAAAGAGAGTCACAAGCTATAGGCACGACCATATCTGCATCATCATCTAAAAAGGGTTGTATACGTGGGGTGAGCTTTATAGCTCACTCAATGAGGGGTGGGGTTCATGCACAACCAAGCAAAGGAAATCACATATATACTTTATGATGCATGAGTACAGAAATTAAACACATGGTCCATGATGCTCGTGATGTAATTCATTTATTTTATTAGCTACCTAACAATACAACTAAGTCTAGTAAATGTTACTATGGCACATTAAGTTGTATCCCTGGTCCTAGAACTGTAATCGACTATACAACGATATAAACCCTAGCCATGAATAGAAGCTTGTCGATCCCCGTATGCAACCATGGGTCACCCAGCAAACCCCTGATAACCCCCTCATGACACCGATACCAATCATCAGCCATGTCGGATAAGTTCCCAACTCCGGTAACAATCACATCGTACCACGGGTGTAGCATTCCAAAAAGGCACATCAAACATACCACAAATGGGTTATCCAATACCTTACCCCTCTTGGTAAGGGTTCGTAGCATAGGGAGTGATGCCTAACCACAAGTATTCTACATGCCTTTATAGTGATACAGTTAGTATGAATTACACAATACTGGGAACACATCGACCACAAAGTGTAATCCATCTCCAAGTACAGTCCCGGGGTACACGATACTGGTAACACCTCAGCCATAAAGTGTAACCCATGATCGTTTACCTAATTTATCATACATAATAATAGTTGAGTATCCATTTTCAAATGCAGTCCCAAAGTACACGATACCGATAACACATCGGCCACAATGTGTAATAAACGACTACAACTAACTCTAATGCACATAATCAATGCATGAATGCAACAGACATACGACAATCATGGTACCGATACCACCACAGCCATACCAAATTTTGTTCATACATATAACACACGTGGTGATCACGGTACCGGTACCACCTCGACCACACCAGATCATGCCATACATATCCATAAACATTTCATATCATATTCATAAAATGTAACATATGATAGAACATCGTCATCATGTGAACAATATAATTAAATATGTAAATCTACATATGTGAGCAATTCTACATAAATAAGCATTCCCAAAATAAAAGCAACTATACCTCACCTTGATTATGCTCATGTGAATTAGGGTTTAAGTATGGCCATTGATCGTTCAACTGAATTCTGACCTCGCGGTTCGTGTGTGTCATTGTCCTAGATACAAAGGTAACCGAACGTCAACACGTGTCAGGAACATTGGGAGGGACCCACATGGGTCACTCCCAAAGGGTATAGACAAAGTTCCACAGTGATAATACTCTCATCGA
This sequence comes from Macadamia integrifolia, assembly GCF_013358625.1. NCBI lineage: Eukaryota > Viridiplantae > Streptophyta > Magnoliopsida > Proteales > Proteaceae > Macadamia > Macadamia integrifolia. The sequence goes on along the minus strand of NW_024870559.1, from coordinate 394,807 downwards.
AAACATCCCCCAGAAATAGACATTATCCACTGAAAATATTAGTGCTATTTTTGGTGGATATCATAGAGAGCACCTAAGGCTCGGGTGGTCATCGAAAACAGCCCACTGGAACAGACCCAGTGTTTCTGGTGGCTTATTTTTGATGGTAGTACAGAACTGCCCAAGTGAATTAGGGCTTTCTGATCGAGCCCGATCATCGGGATTTGTTCTATGGAGTTTGTGGGGGATGCTCTTAGCATCACTGTGAGATAATAAAATCTTGATTCCATTGAGCCGTTTGGGAGATACGTCGATTGAACGATTGAAACCCTACGTGGTCATTTGGTCAATCATGTTGCTAGAGCTCACCGGTCTCGGTATGAGCTCCCCAATGGCACCAGGAAGGTGAAACATGCCCCTGAGCTCAACATGGTTTGTGGCCCAAGATCACTCCTATACCTAGCTTTTCCTAAGTTAAAATGGAGAGAGAGAGTAGTAGAAGAGGTTACACTTAACTCCAGCAGGAATTCCGGTAACTAGGTGGGCAGCCGGCACCAAGGTGAGTCCTTCCCTTCCTCTTCTTCCTCTTCCTTCCTCTTTTGTTCTCCTCTCCCATGTTTGTGCATAAGTGATAAATGAGGAAACGAATCCTCATTTCCACTTATATGGTAAAACAGGCCTTAGGGTCTGTTTGGTTTGGCACTAGTTGGGTCTGAACGGGTTAATCCAACCTTCGGGGATCGTGGACCCGACCACTTTAGTCCATAGAATGTTCATGTCAAGAGAAAAGATGTGGGTGAGAATTTAGGATCATCTGGGGTTGTCTACGATGCGACTGGTGGGACCCACAGGCATCAGAACCCAACCAACAGCCTGATTGTCACAAAAAATAGTCACTGGATCCAGGCCCAGGCTGTTTCCAATTGTATATTTCTGATGGTCAAGACAGTCTACTATCTTGACTGCTTACTGTCCACCAGGTGGTCTCACACGGGTAGTTACCCTCGACCGTGCTTATAGTCTTCTGAAAATTTTGGTGAGTGTTGGGATTTAGGTGTAGGGTGTCGGATCACTTATCGTCTGGGGTCAGAAGGTACGAATCCCCTCCAGTTAGACTGGCAAGGGATGCACAAACATGTGGGGTCATCCCTTCCCCTTCGGCAATGGGCAACTGCGAGCCAAAACCCGGTTGCACTTTTGATCTCCGCTCTAAGACTTATCACAATAGTTCAAATTAGACCGGGTTAGGACACGAGTGTAACATGAGGCCTCAACCTAGCCCAACCTGACCCAACCTAGCCCAAAATTTAACCTTACATTTTTATAATAGAAATTAGGGCTCCAATCAGTATTTTATTTTTCTATAATTTTTTAATTGAATGGTAAAAAAAACAATCAAGGTTAATCCAACTATTGTAGAAGCCAAGGTCAACCTAACCTAACTCAGCCCAGATCGGGTCAATTAGGGCCTGGTTGGGTTGGTATGAACCCAGAAGGATTGGGTCTGAACATGAACCCGACAGGGTTGGGTTGGGCCTGAGTTGAATTTTGAGGACCTAGGGTTGTGTTAGGATTTTAAGAAACCTGGCCCAACCTAGCCCTGTTTCACCCTGTGAGGGTAGTAGGCCTTGGATCCGGATCTCTCATCCCCCATTCAGGGGAAGGTGTCTCCATTGGATTCATGCCTTCTCCCCTCCCTCTTAATATCCTTTAGGGTGGATAAGGAAAGTGTTGTGTGTGCTTCTGCGGGCCCCGTGCCACCGTATCACCGCTCAAAAATATATGGAGGCCTATTTCACAGGTGTACCGGGTTCATCATAAAGACGAGGTTTGATGATAGTCCAATATGGGGGATTGGGATCATACAAAAATGGTGTGGAGTCACCACCTATGATTGTGGGCATAGAGAATGGGCCCAATTCCTGAGAAAACGGCCCAAAAGTTAGTCTGGTCCAGAAATTTAGGGTAAGAGTCAGGTTGTAGAATTGGGAAGGTGTTAGGCACCCAATCTACTCAGTTCAACCGGTCTTCCTACTAGATGCTTAAGAACAAACATTTTCCACAATTATTCCTATTTCGCATGCGTGGCTAAATTATCAAGCATATATACATTAAATAAAAATAACTATTTATGTACACTAAAACAAGATTAATTAGATATCTACATTATGCTTAAATGAGGAAAGAGATTATACCTGAATTTTACCCCTGTTTCAGGTCAAGAGGGGTGGGTCTCTGATTGATATTGACTTTTCTAATGGATTCTCCCGACTCAGGGGAAGATGGTCTTGAAATCCAACTTTCCATTTTGGGAGATGCTGATTGTGGTAATCTATGGAAGGAGGTCCGGATTAGGATTGGTTACTTTTAGGCTCTTGTCTTCGGTAGAGCTTCCGCTAGGGATGAGCTACTTTTGGGTTTTGATGAGGTGACACTTCGGCAGAGCATCCACTAGGGATGAGCTACTTCAGGAAAAGTTGGGTTGGTACTTCGATAGAGCTTCCGTTGGGAGTGGCAATTTTTAGAAAGATTCTAGGGTCACTCGGGCAGAGCTTCCGCTAGGTATGAGCTATAAGAGGGCTAGGCTGAGGTGGCACTCCGATAGAGTTTCCTCTAGGAATGGCTATTTTTGGAAAGATTCTAGGGACACTCGGGTAGAGCTTCTACTAGGAATGGCTATTTTTTGTAAAAAATAGATTGACCTAAAAAATGGATTGACGATCCCCAAAGCCCCGAAGAATGCTTTAAAGATTCGAACAGAACTCCGGATCTTAACGAAGATCTCTTTGTAGACCCGAAGAACCTCAAAGGGGAAGGGATTTCTACTTTTGGTAGAAACAAAGAACACTCAAAGGAAGGAAGCTAAAAACATACTATTTTTGGAAAAAAATTGATTGAACTAAAAACTTGGATTGAAGACCTTTAGAGTTCGGAAGAACACTTCGAAGATCCAAACAAGATTTTGGATCTTAACGAAGATTGCTCCGAAGACCCAAAGAAACTCAAAGGGGGAGGGGAGGAGGAGAGAGGGCAGAGCTTCCCTACAAGAATGCTCTTAAGGAGGCATTTTGTGTGTTTTCTCAAGGAAAGGGGGGTATTTAAAGTTTTTCCAACCAATGAGGTGAGGACACACATCTTTACCCAGAGGATAATAGAAGGGCACTCTCCCTATCGCCCAGTGGTATATTTCAAAGTTTGAGGAGATCCTTCTTCACCCAAAAAGGTGAGAAGATATTTTTTTACAAATAAATGGGGTGAGGACACACATTCTTTACCTAGAGGATAATAGGAGGTAGCTCTCCCTATTGTCCAATGGTATAATTCAAAGTGTGATGGGAAGTGAAGATATTTTCTTGTTTTTTAAAGTGAAGAAGATATTTTCTTGCAAACCAATGAGTGAGGACACACATTCTTTACCCAAATGATAATATGAGGTAGTTCTCCCTGTTGTCCAATGGTATAATTCAAAGTGTGATGGGAAGTGAAGATATTTTCTTGCTTTTGAAAGTGAAGAAGATATTTTCTTGCAAACAGAATCTTTTCACAAAAACTGGGATTTTAGTAGAAAACCCAACTATCGGGAATATTTTTTGGGAAAATATGAAAAATTTCAAAAAATCTACAAAAGTGCCGAAAAAAGTCTGCAGGATTGCCGAAAAGGATCTTTCTCCAAAAATGGGATTCTAACAGAAAACCAGACTGCCAGTGGGATTTTCTAGGAAAACACGAGAGTGTCGAGAAAATATATTTTGGTCCAAAAATTCATTTTTAGGAAAAATCTATCGGGAAAAATTCGGGCACCGGGCAGGTCTATCCAGGGCTGCACAGCCCTAAAAAAGGCACTGCACAGAGCTGGGCTAGGTCTGTCGATACTGGATTGGGCTGATAGTGTTTGATCTGGGTTTGATTGGGGTTGGTTGGTATTTAAATAGGGCTGGTTTAGACTGATTAGGGTTGGGTTGTGTACAGGTGTAGGGTTGCATGCATCGATGTTTCACGTGTGCATGCATTGGTGGTGCTCGAGTGTGTGCATGCATGGGCGGGGTTAGGGGGTTGTGTGCATGGGTGACTCCCATGTGTGTGCATGAGTATGTGCACACATGGGCAGGGTTATGTGGGTATGTGCACTGGTGTGCATGGGGTTGTGCACGTGCATACACCGGGGTGTGAACGCTCGTGTGGGGCCACTTCCGGGAATGATTACAGGAGATCCATAAGTCCTATTTTAACGCACCATATATCGTTGGAATCATATTTCTAAGTACTATCCATTCATAGGGTCACTTTTTACTGGATTCCTTTGTATATAAAAAGTCAAAATTAGACCCACTTTCTTCCCGCATTGGGTTTTTAGGGTTTTTGGATGAGTCCCGCTGTTAGGGTGAGACTACCACAGTCAATTGCATCTCTTCAAATGGAAGTGAAGATTCACGTCCATCATCCAAGTATCATCATTACCGAGGGAGGGTGATAAAATTGGGTGTCTCCAGAATGCCTCTCTTTGGCCTTGCCTATGCCAACAGCCGAAGGGCAAAGAAAAGAACGATCACATTTTGTTACCCAAAGCAGTACTGCCATCATCTTGCTCAACAACGACAGAGTTGAGAATACATCAAGTAATATTTTCTAACTATTCATAGTTTAGAATGATACCTAATTTTTTGATTTGGATTACCGTTTGCAGGGATTCGTGCCATTCCCATAAACAAATAGAGTCATTACCTATAGGGATTCGCACCATTCCTATAAAAGGTGTTGATATTGAGCCATCATTCATAGGGATTCACACCATTCCTGAAAAGATGTTAGTACTTGAGATTGATCTGGTTTGGACAATACCATTCCAGAAATGTTGTTTGCAGAGGTTTAAACCCCCTCTATAGAAGGGATTTAGTAAATTCACCTTAGTTTCCTTTGACCGGGCTTCCATATGCCTGTCTTAGGGGATTTGGTCTCCAGGTTGGGTCTTTTGAACCAGTTTAGGCTACCTGGTCTTCAAGCTGAGTCTTTCGAAACAATCTGGGCTATCTGGTCTCCAAGCTGAGTCTTCCAAAACAATCTTTGCTATCTGGTCTCCAGGTTGAGTCTTTCGAAACAATCTGGGCTATCTGGTCTCCAAGCTGAGTCTTTTGAAATAATCTGGACTATTTGGTCTTGCTTTGGATGTATAATGAAACTAGACTCCTTTGGACTGGTGCAAATGATTGAGGGTCACTAGGGCCTGTCAAACAAGGTTGGCCTGCTTGGTGCTGGTGTAATGATCATTTGGCCACTTAGGGCCGATGCAATGAGATTTGACCACTTGGGGCCGATGTAATGAGATTTGGACACTTGGGGCTGATGTAATAATGCTTACCATGGATTACTCTGAATATGGTACAAAAAAGGATGTTAAACTTTAACGATCCTTTCCCTACAAGACACAGATACAATGCTCTCTTTTTGGATTTTTCTTTTCCCTCCCTATGTTTGTTCATTTTTTTTTTTATCTTTACTTTATCTTCTCTTCATGTACTTTGACATTTTTGTAATGAAGAATTTCTTATTTTAAGAAACTTTTCTGCATTTTAGTTATTTAGACATGATTAATTCCACAACTCCAGCATCCATCAGGGCAATTAGGAATGTGATAATTCAAATGCCACCATACTTTGCTACCAAGTGAAAGGAAATGGATTATATGAATACAATTCTCCTACCAAAGGGAGGAAAGATGAGCTACAATGGGAGGAGACAATTCTTGGGGTGGATGAAAATCCATCAATTCTTCCGGAGTTGGACATATCTTAATAGTTCCGAACCAAGATACATGGTGATCAGCATTCCAATGTTGAGGTGCTTGTTTGAGTAAGCCATGGTGCAATTCCATACATCTGATCTGGTCGAGTACAGAAAAATTCATTGATTTCAGCAGGTTTGGAGTAGAGATGCCAATGTTCAACATCCACTTCCTCAATGTCTCATTTAGAGAGTCATTGACCTTTCCTGAAACCAAAGCAAGCAAAGAAGAGATGTGATGACATCCTTCAACTATTGACATAACCAAACTTTTACCACTGTACATCAAAGTCTTGACTAATCAAGGGTGGAGAATGAGCCGGCTTTGATTACTAGTGTCGGGTGGTGACCTTTTGGGGAGAGATGAAACTCTGGATAGGTATCGGGAGGACCATAGGGGAATGGTAGATTCCTAATGTCCATACATGTCGAATGGTGATTCTTGGGGAAAATGAAATTCTAGATGAGATGTGACAGACCATAGGGGAATGACAGAGTCCTAATGGTCATGTATGCCAAATGGTGATTCTTGTGGAACACAAGCTATGATGATCTTTTAGGTACCTTGATTATTAATCTGGGAACCAATTTTTTGCCTTGAGATGGTTAAGACCGCACTTGCATATGTCAAGTTGCCTACATATCCCTTGGGGGGAATCAGGTCTAGCGTAGTTTGGGCTATTCACCCAATTAAACATAATATCTCTTGAGTTGATCCATGTTGACAAATCCTAGTATTTCTTCACCACTGTGGTCTGTGAGCTTCACTGCTTTGCCTAGTAGAAGTTCTTTGACAGTAAACGGGCCACTCCAATTAGGCCGAAACTTTCCTTTAGGTCATGAATTGGGACTCTTTGTTCACGAAGAACAAGCTCGCCTTCTTCTATATGTCGGGGCTTCACATTCTTGTTGAAAGCCCTTGCTATTCTTAGCTGATACTTTCTTAGATTGTCCATGGCCTTCATATGCCTCTCATTAAGAAAGTTAAGCTCATCATGCCTAGAATCCACCCATTCTCCTTCTGGTAGCTAACTATCCAAAAGTATCCTTAGGGATGGTACTAGGATTTCTATTGGCAACACTGCTTCGACTCCGTATACCAAGGAGAATGGAGTTGCCCCAATCGAGGAACGCACAGAAGTCCGATATGCCCATAATGTAAGTGGTAACTTGTTTGCCCAATCCTTGTGTATTTCAGCCATCTTCCGGAGAATGGTCTTAATGTTCTTGTTGGATGCTTCTACTACCCCATTGGTATGTGACCTGTAGGTGGTAGAGCGATGCCTTTTTATGTTGAACTTTATGTAAATCTTATCAGTCTTGCCCCATAAATGGGATCCTTGATCTGATATCAACTCTTACGGTATTCCATACCGACTAATGATGTTTTCTTGAATGAATTTTGCTACCTTTGCTGAAGTGAGCACTGCATATGATTAGGCTTCTACCCACTTGGTGAAGTAATCAGTGGCCACTAAGATGAACTCATGCCCATTGGATGCTTTGGGGTTGATCTTCCCTATGATGTCGATGCCCCAAGTGGAGAATGTCCAAGGGGAACTGAGTGAGTGTAGTTCCATTGGCGGGATATGTATGATGTTGGCAAATATCTGGCACTTGTGGCATTTCTTGACATAGATGACACAATTTGTTTCCATTGTATTCCAATAGTATCCCAGTCTAAGGATCTTCTTAGCTAACATTTTTGCGTTCATAAGGGGTCCGCAAGGGCCTTGATGAATTTCTTCCATGATTGTTTGAGCTTGCTCTTCATCTACACACAATAGTTGTATCCCATCGTAGGATCTTTTGTATAACAAATCTCCTTGGAGGATTAACTGGGTAGCATATCTCCTTAGGAACTTCTTTTCCCTGTCGGTGGCTTCAACTGGATACTTCCTTTCCCTGATGAAGTCCACAATGTGAGCAAACTAAGATCGGCCATCCACGGTGAGAGAATTCATCGTATTCTAGTAGATGGGCTTGCTTCTTTGTTTCACTAAGAATGGTCAGATTTTGGCCATCAGATTACATTCTACCATTGAAGCTAGGGTTGCAAGGGCATTAGCGAACTGATTGTTATCTCTCTGGAAGTATTCAAATGAGATCTTCTCAAAATATCTAATCACCTCTTCCAAATGTTCTTGGTATGGCTTCAGCTTTTTATCTCTGGTCTTCCACTTTCCTTGTGCCTAACATATGACAATGGCTGAGTCCCCATACACCTTGATTCTTTTTACTCCAATGGTTAGGGCTATCTTAAGTCCCAAGGCACAGACTTCATACTCAACAATGTTGTTGGTACAAGGCAAATCAAGGCGGAATGATGAAGGTAAGTAAAGGCCATCTGGAGTGACTAAAAATTTCCTGCACACACCCTTTTTGATTGGTTGCTCCATCAAAGAATAGTTGCCATTCATTAGATGCATCTTCTTCTTCAATTGATGAAATCTTTTCATCTAGAAAAGAATCATCTAAGGCTCTTCCATCTTCTGTTGGGTAGGTAGCTAAGTGATCGGCTATAGTCTGCCCCTTGATAGCTTTTTGAGCTACATAAGTGATGTCAAATTCTGATAGCAATAGCAGCCATCGAGCCATTTTTCCTGTGAGAGCTGGTTTCTCGAAGAGGTATTTCATTGGATCCATCCTTGAGATCAATCGTACTGGATATGCTATCATGTAGTGTCGCAACCTTTTAGTGGCCCAAATTAATGTAGCACAGGTTCTCTCCAGAGATGTGTACCATGTCTCATATTCCAAGAATTTCTTACTGAGGTAGTATATGGCATGCTCTGCCCCCTTCTCTGCTTCTTTTTGAGCTAGCAAAGGGCCCATGGAACTTTCTTCAACTGAAAAGTATAGCAAGAGCGGTTCTCCTTCCATCGATTGTGTCAACACGGTCGGGTTCATAAGATATTCTTTTACTTGTCTAAAGCTTGTTGGCATTGATCATTCCATTTGTTGGGCTGATCCTTCTTTAGCAACTTGAAGATCAGCTCATAGGTCATAGTCAACTGGGCTATGAACCTGTTGATGTACTGGATGTGACCCAAGAATCCTCATCTCTGCTTCTCCGTTTAAGGTGCAGGCATTTCATGGATTGCCTTGTTCTTGATGGGGTATACCTCGATGCCTCTTTCACTTACTAAGAAATCCAACAACTTTCCTACTGTTGCTCCAAACACACACTTCTTGGAGTTCAACCTCAACTGATACTTGATCCTTTTAAAGAAATGTCTCAACGCGAGAATGTGCCCCAGTCAATCTCTCGACTTCATAATCATATCATCCACATAGATGTTCACATCCTTGTGAATCATGTCTTGTAGGATAGTTGTAGTTGCTCTTTGATAAGTTGCCCCGACATTCTTCAATCCGAAGGGCATGTCCTTATAACAATAAGTATCCCATGGAGTAGTGAAGGTTGTATTTTCATGATGCTCTGGGTGCATACTCACTTGATTGTATCCTGAGAATCCATCCATAAATGATAGCAAGGCATGCCTTGCGGTGCTATCGACCAATACATCAATATGAGGTAATGGGAAATCATCTTTCGGGCTCACTTTATTGAAGTCTCAAAAATCCACACACATACGTATCCTTCCATCTTTCTTTGGAACTGGTACGATGTTAGCCAACCATCAGGGGTACTTCACCACTTGTAAGTGTCCAGCATTCCACTGCTTCATAACTTCTTCTCTAATCTTCTCACTCCATTCAATACGCATCCTTCTAAGCTTCTTCTTGATGAGCCTTTCCCTAGGGTAAGTCGGCAAATGATGTTGTACAATATTGGGGTCGATTCCAAGCATATCTTCATATGACCAGGAAAAGACTTTTGCAAATTCCTTCAAGAGGCTGATCATCTATTATGCTTCTTTATCTTCTAGGGTGCTACCAATTTTTACCTCTCGAGGGCATTGGTCCGTTCTGAAATTAATAACCTGGGTATCCTCAAGGATGGGCTGGGTTTTCTTTGGTTTGCATTGTTTTATTAAGTTTTGATATTCATTGAGATAATCATTGGAAAAAGGAGGCAAGTCATACTCGGAATAGGAAATTTCATTTATGAATGAAGGAGTAATAGACCCAACATACATAGACTCTTGGCTTTCCTCTACAGTAACAACAGACTCATAAATAGAAGACTCGATGACAGAATTGTAAACATAAGGTTCATCAACAGACTAGACGACCGATTTAATGCTAGTGGTACTTTGGTTGGTTAACTTAATAGCATGGGTGAACTTAAAGTTCTCTCTAATACTCGTCCAGTTCAGGAGTGGTTCAGTAGACTAGTGAATGAGTAAGTGAGGCAAAGGGTTGTCTTCTTCTCCCTCCAAGCTAATTACTGCTATCTCCGCCGTTGTAGTGTACTTGCTTTGCTGCTTCATTGGGCCATATTGTATTTGTCTGATCTCATGATCTCTAAAGCCAAATTTGATGCGTGATGTCTAGTCTACACATAAGTGACATGATGACATGTCTAGACTAACACATGTTAAGTGATGCATAAACACTCCGAAATTAAATCAAAGTCCACTCCCCACTTACTTGTATAAGTATGCGGTGCTTGCACCCAGTACATAGGAGATCCAATGTGTGGGTATGCGAATAACGAGTGTAACTTATCATAAATGTAATGATTTATCATTTCACTATTTTGGGGTCAAAATCTCCATGATTGAACACTCAAATCAGGTTTAGAATCATAAATGGGGGTTGCCCAGCCAGAAAACGGGAATTTTGCTATCATCTTCCCATCTTCTCTCCGGCTTGGGAAACTTGTTTGGGGTCGATCTGACAATGCCAATCCCTCATATAAGGTCCACTCATACATCCACAACCTAAATCTAAGATTAAATCAAAAGAAAAAAATGGGATTCTTACCTCTTTCCTCAAGAACACCAATGAAACCTCAATTTCACTCATTAGCTCTAGAACTCTCAAAAACTCTAGATCTTCACCAACACTCCTTCCAAATCATTCAAAATCATTATAACACCTTCCATTAGACCTTAGATTCGATTACCCATGTAGGATTAGCAAGATTCAAGTGGGGTTTTCCTCAAAAATCAAAAGAGGGTTTAAGAAAGGGATTTTCCTAAGAATCCTTGGAATATGCACAATACCTATCTCAAATTGAAGATCCCGAAGAGCTAATCATCATTCCGGCCTCAAAATTCTAAGACAAGGCTCTGGTGAAGCTCTATGATCGATTCCCTTCTTCTTCCTTTTCCTTTCTTCTTTCTCTCTCTCTCTCTTCTTTACTTTCCCCCACCAACCAACTAGTATTAATGACGGAGGAAAGCAATAAATATCTCCCTTTTATACCTGGGCCCCCAAAATATATTTTAGTTATAGGTGGGTGTCTCTTAGGTGGGTATATCACAAGTGGGTATCTCAGGTGAGTATATCTCAAGTGACTATCTAGCTCCCTAGTGTCATACCTTCCAATCAGCCCATTTGTTAGTGTTCCACTTAGGCTTCAATAGGAATAATCTCCCACACATAATTAAATTACGTAAGCACCCACAAATACTAGTACGTACCTTTGCTCCTTGTATATGGCCTCATGGTGTGCACAAGTGCAAGGCTTGGGTGCACATATTACACTTGGTACCCGCTCAATCATGCCAGGCCAACCCTAGTTCAAGGTCACTCTTGCTACCATATTCCATATGGTATTTGTGTCGGTTCTCTCTGGTTCAGCCCTTATATGATCAAACCAAGTCAATATGGGTAATTAGACCGGGTTTAGAAAGTAGTGTATCACATTACCCCCCCTTTTTAAAAATTTCATCCCCAAAATTATGGTACCTGGTTGTCCGAAAGGATGAGGATACAACGCTTGAATATTATCCTCTTTCTACCAAGATCCCTCTTCGATCGGGTGGTTTACCCACTGAATTTTCATAAAAATGATAAGGCGATTGCGGAGAGTTTTCACCTTCCGATCTGAGATCTCAGCTGAATGTTCTTCATATGTCATATCAGCTTCTAAGTATTTCGGTTCCATAGGTAGCACGTGAGATGGATCATGAACGTACCTCTTCAACATGGATACATGGAACACATTGCGAACACTGCTGAGGGAAGGTGGTAATGCCAACATATATGCTACCGCCCTAACTCACTTCAAAATCTCAAATGGCTCAATATATCTCAGACTTAACTTGCCTCTTTTGTGGAATCTACGTAGACCTTTGGTAGGAGATATTTTAAGGAACATTTTCTCTCTCTTGGAATTCCATTTCCTTCTTACGGCTATCTGCATAGCTCTTTTGACGTGACTGGGCTGCTTTAATTCTTTCTGTAATGACATCAACTTTATCATATGTCATCTGAATCATCTCTGGTCCAAGCATTTAGCGTTCACCTACATCGTCCTAGTATAGAGGAGTTCTGCACTTTCTACCATATAATGCTTCATATGGAACCATCCCAATTGTAGCTTGGTAGCTGTTGTTGTAAGCAAACTCCATAAGAGGTAAATACTCCTCCCAATTGCCACTTATTTTCATGGCACAGGATCAAAGCATGTCTTTTAATATTTATATGGTCTGCTAAGACTGTTCGTCTGTCTGTGGATGGAAGGTCGTACTCAAGTTTAATTGTGTTCCCAAGGCTTGCTGGAAGCTCTTCCAGAATCTGGAGGTAAACCTTGGGTCTCTGTTTGATACAATGCTCACTGGTACACCATGTAAGCGTACAACATTATCCATGTAAAGATGTGCTAATTTATCCATGGAGTAATTGGTCCTAATCAGAATGAAGTGAGCTGTCTTAGTAAGCCTGTCAACTACTACCACCCAAATTACATCCATTCCCCTGGGTGTACGTGGTAGTCCAGTGATGAAGTTCATTATAATGTTATCCCACTTCCACTCAGGTACTGGGAGTGGTTGAAGAGTGCCAAAAGGTCGGTGCCGTTCAGCTTTGATTTTTTGACATGCAAGGCAAGTTGACACATACAGAGCTATTGTAGACTTCATTGCTGGTGACTAATAGTGTTGCGTTCGGTCTTTGTACATCTTGGTACTTCCAGGGTGAAGAGAGTACTTAGAATTGTGTGCTTCCTTTACTATTTTATCTTGTGTCACCTCATCTCAGGGCACATACAATAGTTCCCCATCACTAGCTAATTTAAAGTTAGGGTCATTCATTGTTTGCTCTTGAATTTTCTCTTTAATCCGCTGCAACTCAGGATTTAAAGGTTGTTTCATTATGATTTCTTCCCTGATGGATGAGTGTACCTATAGAGCTACCAAGGACATAGTCAACTGTTGGACATCATCTGACTGGTACTCTAGTTCCAAGGTCGCTCCCTCGTACAATAGGATTTCATCCATTAACATCGCCTCCTGTACGAGCTCTAGACTGATAGGCAAGTGACACAGTTTGAGCTTTCAAGCTTAATCCATCTGCCACTACATTGGCCTTCACTGGGTGATACTGATTATCAAAATCATAGTCTTTTATAAGCTCAAGCCATCTTCTTTGTCTCATATTCAAGTCCCTTTGGGTGAAAAAGTACTTAAGACTTTTGTGGTCACTGTATATCTCGCACCTTTCCCCATATAATTAGTGACACCAAATCTTTAAGGTGAATATGACCACTGCTAGCTCCAAGTCATGGGTGGGGTAGTTCTTTTCATAGTCCTTCAACTGTCTAGTTGCATATGCTACTACGTTGCCATGTTGCATAAATACACAGCCCAATCCGATTTTGAAAGCATCAATATACACTGTCATCCCACCTGTGCCTTCAGGAATAGTCAACACTGGAGCTGACACTAGCCACTTCTTCAGCTCTTAAAAAATGTCTTCACACTCCTTTGACCAATCAAACTTTATACCCATCCTAGTCAACTTGGTCATTGGTGCTGAAATCCGAAAAAAGTTCTCGATGAAGCGTCTATAGTAACCTGCCAAACCCAAGAAACTTATAATTTCTATTACACTCTTTGGTATCTCTCAGTCTGCTGCGGCTTTCACCTTATCTGGATCCACTTTGATTCCATATTCGGACACCACGTGTTCTAGGAATCCAACCTATTTGAACCAAATTCACAATTGCTGAATTTCACATATAACTGTTGCTCTCTCAGTCTCTGTAGTACCATCCTCAAGTGTTTTGCATGGTCTTCTTCTGACTTTGAGTAGATCAAGATATCATCAATGAAAATAAGGACCCACTTTTCGTGAACATCGTGAAACACTCGGTTCATCAAATCCATGAAAGCTACTAGTGCATTGGTCAACCCAAAAGATAACAATAAGAACTCATAATGATCGTACCGAGTTCTAAAGGTTGTCTTTGGTATATCACTACTCTTTATCTTGAGTTGATAATACCCAGGTCTAAGGTCAATCTTTGAAAATACCTTAGCACCTTGTAGTTGATCAAACAGATCGTTAATGCGTGGCAATGGATACCGGTTCTTGATGGTTAACTTGTTCAATTCCCGGTAATCAATGCACACATGTAGGCTCCCATCTTTCTTCTTAACAAACAACACTGGAGCACCCTAAGGTGATACACTTGGGTGGATGAATCCCTTCTTCAACAGATCTTGCAACTGTACTTACAATTCCTTTAATTTTGTTGGTGCCATTCTGTACAGAGCCTTGGACATCGGGGCAATTCCAATAATCCAATCTATAGCAAATTCTAGCTCCCTGTCAGGTGGTAGCTGAGTTAGATCATATGGAAATATTTCTGGGAACTCTTTAACTATCTCTACTTCCTCTAGAGGTGTGACCTTTGCATCTAAATCAATCACCGATGCTAGGTACCCCTGAAACCCATTTTTCAACAACTTCATCGCTTGCAGAGCGGAGATGAGGATCCTTTTAGCGTACTTTATTATATCTGCTTGGTATATCATTTCCTTCCCTTCATCATCGATCACCTTGATCTGTTTCTCAGCAAACATCAAACATCACTCTTGCTTGATGTGCTAATAACCAATCCATGCCTAGTATAACATCAAAGTGCTACATGTTAAATTTGATGAGTTAGGCATCTAACTGCTTTCCACTTATCTCAATGGTGCATGGCCCATATACCTCCTTCAACTATGTAATTTTTCCTATAGGTGTGCTAACTATCATCTTATGCTCTAATATCTTGGGTGTCATGTCAAGTTTCTCAACAAACCTCTTTGATGCAAATGAATGTGAAGCCCATGAATCAAATAAGAAATATGCTGGTATACCTGATACAGGTAGGACACCTAATATAGCAATGCACATAAGTATAGTAGGTTATCAATATTTACTAGAAGGAAATTCTCAAATTAAATTGTACCTGCTTCCACTTCTGTGCTAGCTTAAGCTTTGTGAGCTAACAAAGCATACATCCTTCCTTGTGGTTGACTCCCTTAAGTCAAAGCAGGTCTGTACCCAGAAGTCTGGTTTGTTGGTAAGGCTAGTCAGGCTCGGTAATCTTTAGCAAAATACCCATATGAATGGCAATTAAAGCAACAGTTCTATGAAGCTTGAACCAGAGCGAGAGCTCTCTGAGCCTGACCTGTAGCAAGTAGAGGGCGAGGTGGCCTGGTAGCTATGGGCACTGTACTAGTATTCAGGTGAAAAGATGTAGTACTTGGCCTACTAGAGGATCAAGGAGGATAACCCGATGGCCCGTAGGGCTGCCTATATGAAGGATCAAATTCGTATGATCCACAAAAATTCTTCCTCGGGCCACCCAAATCCGTATACAGATTCGCTCTCTTCTACACCCTAGGTGTAAGGAATGTCTCACCTTTCGGCTTGTCTTCCATGGCTTTGGCCTTCTGTACAATCAAGGCATAGTCAGTGAGATCTAATGCCTCTAGTATTGTGCCAATGGATACCTTCAATCCTTTCAGAAACTTCTTGCCATTTTCTTCAACCGATTTCATGTGAGGGGGTGCAAAGTAGAATAGGGCCTCAAACTGTTGCTAATAATCGAGGACAAACTTGCTTCCTTGAGTGCAGGCCGAGAACTCCGCTTCCTTACGGTCTCTAAAACTCCGAGGGTAGTAATTTGCTAGGAACAACTCCTTTAATTGCTCCCATGTGGGTTCCGGGTGTGTGGCAAACAATATGGCCATTGAGGCTTGCCACCAGGAGTTGGCCTCATTCTTAAACTAGAACCCTGCACAAATCATCTTTTGAGCCTCAGTGCACTCAATCACTTTAAATGTCTTCTCAATCTCTTAGATCCATCGGTCTAGTTCCAAAGGGTCACTTCCCAACTTAGTGAATGTAGGTGGTAGGTTCCTTTTGAATGGCTCCACCACTCTTGTGGTATGGCCCATCGGCTGAAAATATGATGTATATACCAGATGGTACGAGTAGGGTGGTGATATGGAGGTGTACCTCAAACTTGACTTTGAGGGGTGATGCCAGGTGGTGTACCTCCAACCTGTGCCCCAACACCAGGCCCTCTAGTTGGACCTTATGGAATATTTACCCGAGGAGGCTGACCCGGCAGTGCAGCACACCATTGTTGTTGCATAGCAATCATAAAAGTCTGCTGATGCTAGAGAATCTACTAATGGAGAGTCTGATTCAATTGTTGAATCAAGTTCTCAACATCACTTAGGATGAATACTGGTGGAGGATCAGGAAGTGCAGCCATGGGTGGATTCTCATGAGCTACATTCTGATCAGTTGTCTCTTGAGGATGTGGGTTAGATTCTTACCCCGTAGGTTGTGGCCTCCTATTGATTGGTGGCCTCCCAACAGGACAAGGACCTTGAGGTGCACCTCGAGCGACACTTTCGGATCTAGTTCGCACCATTGCTAAGTATACCTGATTTGCATGAAAATTTCATATAGGTTAGTATTGTAATTCATTACACAATTGCTTGAATTCTTGTGCACAACCTTGTGCACTTACACTTTAAAACAATTAGGGAAAAAGTGCACATTAAAATTCAAATTTCCAATTTGTATCCCATTATATGTATTGGCCAAAATTCCCTTATAACTTCATTTATTTCAAAAATGGCCCTAAATCCATTGATGCAGGCCATATAGGACCCATTGGGGTCACTAGGCACCCACTGCCGAAACCAATGGGTCTGACTGCTTGAAACCCGCCGGTTTTAGACCCGCCGGTCACACCCGAGAAGGTGAGACAAAAGGGTTTTAAACCCTTGTTTTTTACCCTTTTTCATTTCTTTCTCTTCCACTCCAACTCAAGTGACTTCGGGCGATTTTTGGGCGATCCCTTATGACTCAACTTGCCAAATCGACACAACGATCCATCTAAGTTGCATACTTTCCCATCCATCATCAAGGTGAGTTCTCAAACCCTCTTTTTCTCTCAAAATCTAGGTTATTTTCTATTTTTGAATGGGAAAATCACCTATGTGGATAAAATCCTAGTTTTTTTCTTCAATTCTTTTCATGGAAAACGAAGTACATGCCATTGTAGAGCTTAGATTACTGTTTCCAAGCATTTTGATCCATAGAATGGAACCGTTGGAGTATTTTCCCCCTTTTTGTGCCCTAACTAGCAATTTTGGGGCTTCTATTGTGCATTTCTCTCCTTCTATGTTAATCTAGCATTCCGATTGCGATTTTTTTGTTTCCATTGCGATTTTGGGCTTCTATTGTGTTCACTAATCATCCCATTGCATAAATTTGCCCCAATTTGTATGGCATAGTTGTTTCTCAACTCTTATATGGACTTACCCCCTCCTTTTGGGCAAAACATTTGGGGAATTTTCTGCCTAACCATTCTTGAACTTGTTGTTTATATTTGAATCATAGACCCTCAAGTATATTAGCATCGTCAATGATTGTTTCCATTGAAATGTAAATTTTCCATTTGGCTAGACTTCCTAATTTGAAATTTTCTATATATTAGATCTATTTGTTTGCAACTTTCAAATTTCTCATTCCCAATCCAAGTAGTGATATGCTATCTCTTGTTAAATTCATACCTTATCCCATGCTCTCTTGAAGGGATTTATTCATTTTCTATATTCTTGGACTTTCTATGCATCAAGGCTACTTCTTATTTGGATAATTGTACACCTCAATCATCACATGCCTCATCCCATTCATCCCTTGCATCATTTGTGTTTACTTATTGATTTCCATCACTTCAATCCCTCTCATTTGTACATTGAATCACCTGGTGGGTTTAGGTATCCAGGTTTGGTATTGGGTTTGATGCTTTGAAATACGCTAGCTTATCATGTTCATTTCCTATAGTCCTCTGCCATATGCTAAACATAGCTTATCATGTTCATTCCTTGGATCCATTTCTACTACCTGTCCCAACTTGGTATTCCTTATACATTGGCTCCCTGTTTTACAAGATGTGCATACCTCTTTTCTTTATATTTTCAGGATGCCACCCCGAAAAGGCAAGGAACCTGCAGATCCATCAAGAAAGAGGAAGGCTTCTAAGGCCAAGAAGAAAGAGGTGGGGTCTAGCTCTTCAGCTTCATCTCCACCTAGAGAAAGGGAGGAGCCTGAAGAACCGACCAACTACGATGAGATGGTCTTCTACAGCACGAGGGCCGCATCTTCATGGGATACCTTCCGCCCACTACCCGTGATGCTGGAGAAACAGGTGGTGGTGGAGCATTTTGCCGCATTTTCCTCTTGGAGAGATTTATTGCCCTAGGTTGGGTGGCTATCCTAAACATTGATCGGCCTTGCTATAAGGACTTAGTGTGGAAGTTTTACTGTAACCTTGAGGCCATAGAAGAGGATGGAGAGTTTGCCATAATCAGTATGGTGAAGGGTGTGGAGATCATCCTAACTATAGATTGGTTGGCATAGATCATGGGTATTTCCTCAGAGGACATCTACTACTATAGTCCTCCCATGACCAAAGGTATAGGCCCACTGATGAGCCAGGACATGTAGGAGCACATATATGAGGTAATCAGTGGCACACGAGTGAGGCCTGCATCTGAGATAGACTTTTCTCCTAAGGGCATAGTATTTGCTAGGTTAGTGCAGTTCAACCTGGCTCCTAGGAGTGGTCACAGGAATCAGCTGGGTTTTATGTCTACCTACTTGGCTGCTTGCTTGCTGTCTGCCCTAAAGGGCAATGTACCCCGACTATGCCTACCCTACTTCATGTTGAGTCTATGCACCACCATGCAACGCAGCTGGATGATGCAAATCTACCCTATGGTAGAGCTCTCACTCGAATCTTTGAGCATTTCATTGTTAAATTATCTGGGGAGGTGGGAAAGATCCCACGAGACAAGTTCACTCAGAGGAACTTGAAGAAGATGAATCTACATGCCCTAATGGTAAGAGCCACAAGTAGCAGACGAGCATATTGGAGATGACGGGGATTATTTCCCTTACCAGGAGGAAGGTTCCCAGGGGGTACACAGACATGAGGATATTAAAGAGGAGGTTTTAGAGGAGAGGCCACTGGATGCTAGGTAGCAGATCCAGCCTTCCATGGAGCTAGTGGTTCCTGATCAGCCAGAGCTAGTGGCCCAAATATCCCTAGTAGTTCTAACACACAACCCTCAGCTTCCCCACCTACTAGAGAGGCACCTTTCCTATAGGACATACTATCTGAGTTGAGGGCCTTGAGAGAGGTCAAGCTGAGCTTAGAGGTCAGCTTGGAGAGAGTGCAGCCAGGGAGCAGGAGCTCCTCAGGAGAGTGGACTAAAACACTAGAAGAGAGCTCCAGATGTGGAGACAATTCAGAGAGACGGAGTCTAGGTTTCGTCAACTCACCTGGGATATGTACCACTCCACTAGGGTGATCTCTACTGATGTTCGATGCATATAGAGGAGGGTGGTGCACCTCCATGATCGATTTTCTCACTAGGATGCTCGTCTTAGCATCGACTCAAGGGTCCACATAGGAGAGTCCTTCGATGTTTCTAGTGATGACTCGGACAGTGATTGAGGCTGATGTCTTATAACCCTCTTATGAATTTTTACTTGTCATTCTTATTTTGACTTTATCTTTATCTGACAGTCTTAGCTAGTGGGTTTTATGGGTTACTTTCCTGCTTTTCTTGCATGATCGGACTAGTATGACTTAAGCAATGATGGCATCTACCATCCATTTTGTAATTTATTTCCATTTGTATACTTGGAGTTTGAATTATGATTATAGTAGTACTTATGAATTTCTGAATGGTTTGCTTCATATTAGAACTGTGTGGTTTGGTGGTGGTAGTGTTAATCACCATATATTATTATAATATTATTTTTGTTATTTATCAGGTTTTGTATTTGAAAATTTTTTTTGTTTTCTCACTTTATGCCGTTATGCTGCCGAGATTTCGTTAAAATTTCCACTAACAAGTAAGTAAATCCACTTATTATAAATTCAAAACTAATTAACAGAATTCATCCTATCAATGCATGCATGACATAAAATGCAAAAGTTTCAAATTTTACATTTAATTAAGGCTTTTTAACTATTCATAAGGCTTTTATCTTCACACACCCTAGACCTATTATAGTTTCTATGGGGTCTGAGCAGTATGCTGTAAGCAGGTAGAGCATTGCGCTCTGATACCACCGTTGTCACACCCCGCTCTAATAGGACCGAGCTGGTGACCGAGTTAACTCTAGTTAACTCAAAAACCTGTTAGGATCAACAATGCAGTAACCACTTTACAGCATACATCTACTAAAGTAAGATAAGACCTGTATTTTCAGCGGAAGACCTGTTCATAATAATACCAGTAATTGTTCCTCAAATACTTGATACCCAAATTGAGTTATAAAAATTATATACTTATGGGCCCGAAGGCATGATATATACATAAAAAACATAACAATTTAAGCATCAAATCATCAAAAGGGTACATCAAAATAATAAAAAAGAATCAATCTGGAGTCACTGCTGCTAGACAGCACAATCCTAACACGTGCAACTAGCACTGTGCTCAAACTCATCAGGGACCCACTAGTCCTTGGAGGGATACTCCACAATAGAACCCGGATCCTGATCTTTAGGCGGGTAACCTGTAAAATCACCTAAAAAGAGTTGTGCACGTGGGATGAGTTCACTAGCCCAATAAGTGGAAAGGAAGACCACACAAGTAGTCACAATACAAATGAACATATATTTATGCAATTCATTTTAATCTTGTTCACCCAAACAACATTACTAACTCATAGGCTGTGTGCTATTCATAACCACAGTGCACTTATGCCCCAAGTACAAGACGCAAAGCCCATCTCACGATATGCCCATAGGGTTATCAGAGAAGGCCCACTGTTGGTACCAGAATGTAAATGCAAGCCGACCCCCGATAATTTAAATGACAAAAAGTAAATGGGTGACTCCACTTAAAATAAAAGTAGTATGATCGGCCCTCTGAATATAACACCAGGGCTACCGACTGTCCTAGCGATCAGCCATGAGTACTTCTAACTGCTGCAGGAGTCTGACAACCGTGACCCGATGCTTCCCACCAATGCTAACCCAACATGTAAACCCTTGTAGGGAAGGGTCGTAACACAAAGGGTTACATCAATCCTAGCCACATACCTTTGTATGAGATAGTACGATTACACGATGGCACCGCATCCCATTTCACGAGCCACTATGCACTCATTTCCAAGCCGGCTACGGCATCTAATCTAGCATACACATCAGGTCCAAATGAGATTCCTCTATCACATATATCAAGACGTAATGAATATTCAAACATAAAACAAAGCATAGCATATTAAGTAAATGCACATACAATACGTGATATGGCATATGTGATGACTAGTCTACACACAAGTGACATGATGACATGGCTAGACTAACACATGTTAAGTGATGCATAAACACTCCGGAATTAAATCAAAGCCTACTCCCCACTTACTTGTATAAGTACGCGGTGCTTACACTTGGTATGTAGGAGATCCGATGTGTAGGTATGTGTAGAACGAGTGTAACCTATCATAAACGTAATGATTTATCATTTCACAATTTTGGGGTCAAAATTTACACTCAAATCAAGTTTAAAATCATAAATGGGGGTTGCCCATATAATTTGGGCCCATTCTGGGCACTCTGGCCTGACAGATGGGTTTAAGACTATGACAAGCAGGGCTGAGACCCGTCGGTTAGGCTAGAGACTCAAAACTGAGTTTTGGGCACATAGGTGGGTCTGAGACTCATTGGTGTGACACCCCCAGTGAGAAAACGGGAATTTTGCTATCATCTTTCCATATTTTCTCCAGCTTGGGAAACTTCTTTGGGGTCGATCCGGAAATGCCAATCCCTCATCTAAGGTCCACTCATACATCCACAACCTAAATCTAAGATCAAATCAAAAGAAAAAAAGGGGATTCTTACCTCTTTCCTCAAGAACACCAATGAAACCCCAATTTCACTCCTTTAGCTCAAGAACTCTCAAAAACTCTAGATCTTCACTAACAGTCCTTCCAAATCCTTTAAAATCATTGTATACACCTTCCATTAGACCTTAGATTTGATTACCCAAGTAGGATTAGCAAGATTCAAGTGGGTTTTTCCCCAAAAATCAAAAGAGAGTTTAAGAAAGGGGTTTTCCTAAGAATCCTTGGAATATGCAAATACCTATCTCAAATGAAAGATCCCGGTGAGCTAATCATCATTCCGGCCTCAAAATGCTAAGACCCAGCTCCGGTGAAGCTCTATGATCGATTCCCTTCTTCTTTCTTCTTCTTCTTCCTTTTCCTTTCTTCTTTCTCTCTCCCTCTCTCTTCTTTACTTTCTCCCACCAACCAATATGATTAATGAGGGAGGAAAGCAATAAATATATCCCTTCTATACCTGGGCCCCCAAAATATCTTTTAGTCATAGGTGAGTGTCTCTCAGGTGGGTATATCTCAGGTGGATATATCTCAAGTGGGTATCTTAGGTGGGTATCGTAGCCCCCCAAAGTCATACCTTCCAGTCATCCCATTTGTCAGTGTTCCACTTGGGCTTCAATAGGAATAAGCTCCCACACATAATTAAATTATGTAGGCACCCACAAATACTAGTACGTACCTTTACTCCTTATACATGGCCTCATGTTGCGTGCAAGTGCAAGGCTTGGGTACACATATTACACTTGGTACCCCCTCGGTCATGCTAGGCCAACTCGAGTTTAAGGTCACTCTTGCTACCATATTCTATACGGTACTTGCGTCGGTTCTCTCTGGTTCAGCCCTTGTATGATCAAACCTAGTCAATACGGGTAATTAAACCAGATTTAGAAAGTATGGTATCACAGCGAAACATAGTATAATGCAGAGAACAACTCTCCAAATTACATTTGCTTCACATTTCATTACTATCTTCTTCTCAAATTAATTCAGGAAAAAAAAATTCATAGTGGAGCTCTTCTAATGTGTTAATGCGGAAGATGAAAAATATCAATATATAAGATCATCAATATGTTCTTTTTTTGTAATTCATTACTTGTCTTTGCCTAAATCCAAAAATTAGCAACTAGTTTCCAGTTTTAGAAGTTACTAAAAGTCTTAGTTTCCTTTTTTCTTTAAAAAAAAGGGCGTACAAGGTGCACAAGGCTCCCGCATATGCGAGTTACAGGGGGAGAGAAATACACAGCCTAACCCCAAGAATGTTGAGATTGATACGGCCAAAATTCACAATTATTGAGGTTTCCTAAGAATTTTTACTCTTTCAAGTTGAAATTAGCAAAATGATATCGAAACTCAAAATATAGTTGAACTCTCATTATAATTACAATTTTTTTATTGTAAAATTACAAATTATACAAGGAGAAAGGAGATGCAGCCTCATCTCCTTCCTCCTTGTTGCCATTTAACCAGCCATCTTCCTCTTCCTCCTTGTTGCCTCATCTCCTTCCTCCTTGTCACCTTCTAACCTGCCCCCTTCTCCTACTACCTCATTGTTTATATTATATGTCTTTGTATTTTTGCTCCGCTCAACATTGTTTAGATATATGCTAATTCGTAGACTCTAATTGATTGTGTGGTTTGTACCATTATTTTTTATGTACATCTACTTCACAACATTGTTTTGCCATTTGTTATGGTTGACTCGAACTAAATTTAACCTTATAATTCCTTGTTATATCATTAGCAGACTTCAAGTTTATGATATGTACTTCACTCATTTAGGGGTGGGAATATTTGTTCTATTGTGCTAGGAGCCCTCTTCCTATGCTATAATATTCCATCTATACTTACCCCTCTCTTACTTATTTCTTATCTTGGTTCATCCGATAGGAAATTTGAAGAACATGTTTGTTCTAAACAGTCTCTGACTCAACTATTTTGTATCAAGATACAGGTAGATACAAATACTGTAACATTCTTATAGGTATTGTTGCTAGAAGTTCTTAAGTTACTGAGAGTACTTGTCATTTAATTTGCATGACATTTATGTTACTATAAGTACTTTTCATATAATTGCAGCTCTTTTAAGTTATTGAGTGTACTTGTCATATATGAGATCTACCACCTCAGCCCAGATGGTGATCGCTCCATCAAAAGCTCACAAGTCCACATCAGCAAGGAATGCAACTAGCCAGCCAATGAGAAGAGTCACCAACCACTAAATAAGAACACTTAAACATATTTTTAAGGTAAAACACTCAGAGCTCTACCTACTCTCCCTTCCATTTTTATCAGAATACTAACTTAGGCATCGGAGCCTTCTTCACGGGGTCACCCTCTGGGCCTATTTCTTATCTATGATTTGCAGGTTCTAACTGAGCTGAAAACTTCAGCAACATTGGCCAAACACTAAAAGACTAGCACTTTGAAAATTAGCCGAATAACGCTTCCAACTCTCCACATCTGTCTCGGATGAAAATCCCAATGGATATGTCTCTTACCTATTATTGCTCATACAATTTCAACACATTTAAATTTAAGTTTATGTATATGCTTCTATTGTTTTGAGACTCTTAGTCGTCAAGGATCATATACCTACACGTACTTGGTCAATATGAGATTAATTCAGCCAAAAATTCACAAATATTGAGGTTTCCGAAGAATTTTTACTCTTTGGAGTTGAATTTAGCGAAACAATACCGAAACTCAAAATATGGTTGAACACTCATTGTAATTTTAATTTTCCTAATGGAAACTTACAACTTATACAAGAAGGAAGAAGATGAGGCCTCATCTCCTTCCTCCTATTGCCTTCTAACTAGCCACCTTCTTCCTTGTTGTCTTATCTCCTTCCTCCTTGTCACCTTTTAACCAGCCCCCTTCTCCCACTACCTTATCGCTTGTATTGTATTTCTTTATATTTTTTCTTCGCTCAACATTGTTTAGCTATATGTTAATTCATAGACCCTTATCGATTATATGGTTTGTACCATTACTTCTTTTTTTTTTTGTACTTCTACTTCACAACATTGTTTAGTTATTTGTTTATGGTTAACTCTAATTTAATTTAACATTATAATTCCTTGCTACATTATTGGTAGACTTCAAGTGTATGATATGTACTTTGCTCGTTTATGTGTGAGAATATTTTTTCTATTGTGCTAGGAGCCCTATTCCTATGCTATAATATTATGTCTATACTTACCCCTCTTACTTATTTCTTATCTTTGTCCATCTGATAGGCAATTTGAAGAACATGTTTGTCCTAAATTGTCTCTGACTCAACTATTTCATATCAAGATACAAGCAGATACAAATCCTACAACATTCTTATAGGTATTATTGCTAGACCTTCTTAAGTTACTGAGATTACTTGTCATATAATTTGCACGACTCTTAATTTACTGTGAGTACTTTTCATATAATCGTAGTTCTTTTAAGTTATTGAGCGTACTTATCATATATGAGAACTGCCACCTTAGCTCAGATGGTGATCGCTCGAAAGCTTACGTGTCCACATCTGCAAGGATGGAAACCAGCCAACAAATGGGAAGATCACCGACCACTATATAAAGAAGACGTAAACTGATTTTAAGGGTAAGACACTTAGAACACTCAGAGCTCTGCCTGCTCCCTGTTCTATTCTTATCAAAATACTGACTTAGGCATCGGAGCCTTCTTCCTGAGGTCAACCTCCGAGCCAGTTTCTTATCTGTGGTTTGCAGGTTCTAACTAAGCAGGAAACGTCAGAAACATTGGCCAAACACTCGAAGATGAGCATTTTGAAAATTAACTATACAAAGCTTCCAGCTCTCAACATCTATCTCAACTGAAAATTCCAATAGATATATCTCTTACCTATTGCTCATACATTTCAACACATTTAAATTTAAGTTTATGTATTAGCTTCTATTGTTTTGAGGCTCTCAGTCTTCAAGGATCATATACCTACATGCATTCGGTCAATATGAGAATGATGTGGCCAAACTTCACAAATATTAAGGTTTCTTAGGAAATTTTACTCTTTAGAGTCGAAACTAGATAAATGATACTGAAACTCAATATATGGTTGAACTTTTATCGAAATTACAATTTTTTTTATTGAAATCTTACAATTTATACAAAAGGTTTAACCAAAACATAATTGAGCTAGTAATTACAGAGAGCCAGTACGTCACCTAATACAAAAATGCATCACAGAGAGTGCTCATTAATTTTTCCATAATTTAGTTGCGCAAGAAAGTATTTTTTTCTAATACCGTAAACATAATAGTCAAATATCCAAATCTAATTTAGAACAAGTATTTAACATAATCCACAAATATATGCACATGAATCTTACAAACTGATGTAAAATAAATAATATTCTCTAAATATTTCCTATTATAATCACTCTAAAATAAAAATAATAACACAATCATATCTTATTGGAAACAAAAGGAAAAATGCCTAAATAAATTAAGTAATTTCGCAAAATATGAATCAAATACATGGTTAAACACTATAATATGACTTAAATACATGAATAACTAGGGCATCCATAGCTCTCCCTAGAACATGACCATACCACCTCAATCAGAATAGTGCTTGGAAATACGATTCCGACAATATATGATATACCAAAATCAAACCGACGAATCTCTAGCAATCATCAACGAAAAATCATGCCTTCCCGTACATATGCCGCGTGCATGGACAGTCCCACTGGAAACCTGGAAAAATCCCTCACCTAACCCAAATACCCTAAAATTCATCCCCTACCTACCCCTATAACCCCGAAACACTCTTGGGTCTAAAACCCTAGAAATCCCCGTGCAGGAGGGAAGGGGTCCAATTTTGGCTTTTCATATATGAAAGAATTTGATCAAGATGACCATACAGATGGATAGTGCTCGAAAATATGATTCCGATGATATATGGTACGCTAAAATCGGACCGACAGATCTCCGACAATCATTCCCAAAAAACACATCTTTTTTGCATGCATGTTGCGTACACCGGCCACCCAGCCAGCCGGCCCAGCCAAGCGAACCAGTCCAGCCAAGCCCAACCTGGCCGCACACCTGTACGTGGGTCTGCCGCATGCTATACGTGGGTCTGGCCACATTGTGCGCGGGCCTGCCCCACGCTATGCCCAGCCCCGCTGCACACTGTGTGCGGCCTTGTCGAACACCGTCCACACATGGCCCGCACACTGTGCACATGGCTCTCACACCGTGCACATGGCCCGCACACCATGCACACATGGCCCTCACACCATGCACTAATGGCCCGCACACCCTGCACATTGCCCGTAGACCCATGCATTCGCACACCCGTGACATCACCTGCACCCCCGGTAAACTTTCTCTCGCCTCTTGCTTTTCTGAAAATTACCTTTTTCAGTAAAACTTTCTCTCACCTCCAGCTTTTCCAAAAATTACCTTTTTTGGTAAAACCTTCTCTCCCCTCCATCTTTTTAGAAAATTACCTTTTTTGGCAAAACTTTCTCTCTCCTCTCGCTTTTCTAAAAACTACCTTTTTTGGCAAAACCTTCTCTCCTCCCCCTTTTTCGAAAATTATCTTTTTTTGCAAAACTCTCTCTCCTCCCACTTTTTCAAAAACTACCTTGTCCAATAAAACCTTCTCTCTCCTCTCGCTTTTCTGAAAATTACCTTTTTTGACAAAACTATCTCTCTCCTCCCGTTTTTTTGAAAACTACCTTTTTTGACAAAACTTTCTCTCTCCTCCCACTTTTTTGAAACTTCCTTTTTCAGCAAAACTTTCTCTCCTCCCACTTTTTTGAAAACTACCTTTTCCAAACTTTATCCTCCCGCTTTTCTAAAAACTACTTTTTTGACTAATTTTCCTCTCTCCTCCTGCTTTTCTGAAAACTACCTTTTCTGGAAAAACTTTCTCTTTCCTCTCCCTTTTTCAAAAATCACCTTTTTCCAAGCTAAATTTTCTCTCTCCTCCCATTTTTTTTTGAAAATCCCCTTTACCCATTGGACAAAAATCATATCTCGTCACTTTAGGCAAGAGCCCCCCTTTCGTCCACTGGATAAAGGGATTCCCCCTCTCCTACTTGGTTGAAAAAAACTATAAATACCCCCTCCCTTAGAAAAAGGGGACCAACAGACACCTGAATCCCCTTTCAGAGTGAAATTTTCCTCACCTCCCCCCCCCGCTTGATTTTCTTCTGATCTTCAGAGAGATCTTCATCAAGATCCAAAAATTCATTTGAATCTTCGAAGTGCTCTTCGGGATCTTGAAGATCTTCAATCAAAATTCTTAGTTAGATCCAGTTTTTAGCCAAAAATAGTATGTTCTTGAGCCACCTCTCTTAAGTGTTCTTGAGTTTGAGTGTTCTTGAGTGTTCTCGAGCGTTCTTGAGATAAAACCCCCTCCCTTTTTGAGGTTCTTCGGGTCTACGAAGAGATCTTTGTTAAGATCTGAAACTCTATTTGGATCTTCAAAGTGTTCTTTGGGACTTTGGAGTTCTTCAATCTATTTTTAGGCCAGCCCTTTTTCTTTTTAGAAATAGCCTTTCCTAGCTGAACCTCTGTCTGAGTGTCCCTGGAACCTTTCTAGAAATATCCATTCCCAGCGGAAGCGCTGCCAAAGTGCCACCTCAGCCTAGCCCTCCCTTAGCCTATCCCCAGCAGAAGCTCTATGGAGTGCCACCTCATCCCAAGCCCAGAAATAGCCTTTCCTAGACAAACCCCTATCCGAGTGTCCCTGGAATATTTTCAGAAATAGCCATTCCCAGCGGAAGCTCTATCGAAGTGCCACCTAAGCCTAGCCCTCCCTTAGCCTATCTCCAGCGGAAGCTCTACCAGAGTGCCACCTCATCCCAAGCCCAGAAATAGCCTTCCTTAGCTGAAGCTCTATCCGAATCCAAAGCCAAAAATAGCCTTCCCTAGCCGAAGCTCTGTCCAAATCCAAATCCGAAAGCGACCATTCCTAGCCAAAACTCTGTCCGGATACCATCACAATTAGCATCTCTCAAGAAAGGAAGTTGGAGGTCAAAACCATCTTCCCCTGAGCCAGGAGAACATGAAAGATAGTTCGAGCTGGTACCAATCAGGGGCCCACCCCTCTTGACCCGAAATAGGGGCCAAATTCAGGTACAATCTCTCTCCTCATTTAGGCATAATGTAGATATCTAATAAGCCTTGTTTTAGTGTATATAATAGTTTGAATTCAATTAATGTATATAAGTGTGATAACTTAGCCATACATGTGGAATAGTAATAATTATGGAAAATGTTTGTTTTCAAGCATCTAGCAAGAAGACCGATTGAACCGAGCAGATTGGGTACTTAACACCTTCCCAACTCTATAACTTGACATTTACCCCAAATCTCTGGACTAGACTAAATTTTGGGCCCTTTTCTCAGGAATTGGGCCCACCCCCGCCCATAACCCTAGGTGGTGACTCCAAACCCCATTTGTATGATTCCGATCCCTGAATTAGACCATCATCAAAACCCCCATCTCGAATGACAAATTTCATACTCTTATGAAATAGGCCTCCACGTATCTCCAAGTGGTGATACTGCGGTGTGGGGCCCACAAGCAAAGCACACACGACTCGAACCCCTCCCCTTGGCTAAGAAGGTGAAGGGAGAGAGAGGTGAGAGGATAGAGATCCATCTCCGATTGCTACCCTCAAAGTGGCGACTCCACTGGGGATAAATGTCAAGCTTTCGATACTAGATGCTACCTTTAAATGCAAGAACATTTTCCACCACATTTGTTTGAAAACATGTTTGGCTAACCCCATGTTTGTAAATGTATTCACTAACTACATCATGCATCGTGCTCGAAGTGAAGTCATTTGGTGAGACTCCCTATCATGCCCGCACCCTCAAGGTGGTTAGCGCATGGCATGGAGAGTACTCTGAGAGCAAATGATACCAGCTTCCTATACAAGAATGAAAGGTATTGTCAAACAGTGAGAATGTTGTAGTTGTGCCAACACCCTCGGGGAAGTCCGTGCACTTTATAGCATTCAGAGATCGAATGCATTATCAAATGGCGAGGATGTCCGTATTTGTGCCAGCACCTCAGAAAGGTCCGAGTACTTTACGACATTCTGAGATCGAATGATGGTTACTCTACATTACACTTTTGTACACAATCACTCACGGTTCCACCAACCCGTGGTAAATTGCTTAACCTTGTGTGTAGTCACGAGTAATGGGCAAGGAAGTCACCCCTTTGATCTCGTACCTACGGATATATCAAAAGGATCATGTACCTTACATACATAGATCCTGTCAAGGAAGCCTTGTCAGTCCTATTGCATCCACCATACGCTCACATCATATAGAAAATAAATAAAGAAGCTAGGAGCGTCATAAGAAAATTGTAAAACTTGTTTGCGATCTTGAAAAGGAATGTTCCTACACTATATTCCCGTTGTAAAGAATTGCTTTCCTAAAGTGGGTTTCTGATAAAAGGTGTCTCTCCTCCTTAAGGAAAAAGTCCAGATACATGACTCAAGGGCAATCTCGCCAGAGTCACATCAAGTCCCGAGAAGTCCCAAGAAAATCAGGAGGAAGGATACCTAGTGGGAAAAGATCAAGGAAAGCATGACTTTATTATATGGAATGTCTTATGGGAATATTCTCGACAAGCCATTTGTATGAATCTCCCACTTATGACATTGGGTGGACCAGGGGCATCAAACCCTATCCACCCCCTATCATTAAGCGGACTAACTTTGAATGGATCATTGGTTGATAAATCTAGTGAATATGTGAACAAGGGATTGGGAATTGAAGAATCCTAAAATAAACCACTTTTGGTTCAGGGACAATTCCACATCTCAAATATTCACTGCGGTCCCTTTGGATGCGTCAGGGTAATCGGTTGACCTGCCTAAATCTAGAATCACCTCCGTTATCTCTTCAAGATTGTCTACTACCAGGTGATTACAACCCAGTAAGCATGGATCCACCTGACATGGAAACACCCAAACAGGCCTGGGTCCGTCCCATGGAGACATTATAGATAGAAATGGCTGAAGTCAAAAGAGGGATAGCTCAGATACTGCATACACTTCAGAATCCTCCCATAGCTAATCCTAGGAATAAGTCAGCACCGACAACAGGAGATGTGGACCAGAATGGAGCTTCTGGTCATTGTGGGAATTCTTCTCGAGTTGACTCAGGGGAACCAAAGCATGTCTGGCCAACCGGTTAGAGAGGATCTTCACCTACCCGTCCCAATGGTCAATGAGGGGCCTATTCTAGGGTCCCTCCTCCTAGGGTAGTGATCGAAGATGAAGAAGAGGAATTCGCAACACACGTCTGCTTTGAGCCTCTAAAGATGGAGAAAGAAAGGAAGCTCAGAGACCAGTTAGAGAATTTGGAGAGCATGATTCGAGCAGGAAAAGGCTCAGAAGGCCAAACAGTGGATTCTGAGGAAATGAGTTTGTTCTTTGGAGCAAGAATTCCAAAAAAATTCAAGTGGCAGACTGATAGATTTGATGGATCAAGAAACCCTAAGGCTCATCTCAAGGTCTTCCTCAGCATCGCCAAGTCATGGTAACTTGCAGATAACCAGATGGGGCAAGCCTTGATGTTAACCCTATCAGGACCAACACTGAGATGACTCACACAGTTGGAGTCATCACAAACTCAAAATTGGGTGACAGTAGTGAAGGCCTTCACCAAACAATACTCGTACAATATTGAGGTGGATGTGAAACATTGGAAGCTTGAGACCTTGAGGCAACAGTCTAAAGAAGGATTCATCGTCTTCTTGATGAGATTCAGAGACAAGGCAGCCAAGATGGCAAATAGGCCTTCAAAAGCAGAGTAAGTAGAGATGTTAATAGAGAACTTGTCAAACCCCTATTATGATGTTCTTTACTATCAGTATTTGTTTTGTAAACTTTTGATGCCTTGATAGCCACCGGCACACGGTTGGAGAAGAGAATTTTGAGAGAGGTCCAATATCAAAGATCCTCCCAAGATGCAAGCAAGAACACCTAAGTCGAAGGGGAAAGTGTCCAAAAACTAATATGGGGAGCGCAGTTAAACAGTCAGTCCCCCAACCACCTCTTCACAACCCTTTATAATACAAGTAGATGCACTCACCCAAAAGGCTCCTCGCCCAAGAAGATAGTTTTTTGATCTGGGAATTCCCATAACAGATGCATATGAGAAGTTAAAGAAGCAAGGATTTGTAGGGACAGTGGCTCCAAGAGTGATCAGCAACCCTCCTCTAGCTTGGTATAGGGATCATGAGTATTGTACCTACCACACTCAAAAGGGGCACAATACTGAAAGATGTTTGGGTTTACAACATGTAATTCAGGAATTGGTAGACAATGGAACCATTGAAGTCAAGATCAAGCAGCCTCCCAATGTCAATACCAACCCACTCCCTGATTATGTGAACAATCTAAATGAAGAAACTACGGAGAGTGACCCCACTCAACTCATTAAACCTAGAGCTCGGAAGAATCATATGAATGCCCGTGCTTAGAGGAAAATCATGAGTTAAAAGATCGGGTGCCCCCCGTCTATCCCTCCTCATCAGAAAAATCCACCGCATCACATTACCAACTTCTACCACATTATCAGCCTTCGCCATATTATCAACCCCTACCATATCATCAACCTTTCCACCACCATCAAAGTGGAGGAACCTCTTCATTCTATCACCCCCAATCTTCATATCCTACCTCTCACATTACATCATCTTCATACCATCCCACTTCATACCCCTCATCACCCTCATACCAATCCCATTCTCAAGGTTCAGTGTATAACCCAAAAGAAGGATGGACAGAAGGGTACGATTGGAAGGATATGCTTACACTATCAGATTCCCCAAAAATGACTTCATCAACAGGGTCAGTAAATGCATTAGGGGAAGACCAGGAGAGTGATCCCACTTCTCTAATTCAGCCTGCTATAACTTCAAAAGACAATTCAGAGGTAATTGAAGAGATTATAGCTGATCTTCTCAGAGTAGTAACCACATTGGCCATAGGGGGTAGATCAAAGAATACACTTCTTTAATCCATATAGGGAGTGACACAGAGGATGATTTGTCAAGACTGGTCCAACTTCAAGCTGGAAATGATAGGACCAAGCCTATAGAGATCTTTCTGTCTTTATGCTCTAAATACTACGAGCGTTTGGATGCCAGAGAAGTTAATGGTCCTGAGGAATCTGATGAAGAATCAAGTGGGAGTGAAATTAGCAAAGAAGAGGATGATGACAATGATGATAAGGATAAAAATGAAGATGAGAAGGATGGAGATGACTTAATTCTCAAGAGGATGATGGGTATCCAAACTGGGATGACTACCAAGGGCCTTGGTACAATGATTATGATGATGAGCCAGAATATTACTCACAAGAATATCCAACATGTTTCTCAGTCTACGCTATTCGCAATGATGACCTAATAGCTGATCCAACAAGTGGCATTTACCCTTCACTAAGCATGGAGGGAGATGATTCTACATCAGATTCAGACAAGTAGGGGGAATCTGGAGAGCCGACGCAAGTTTATATGGATGAACAGTACTCCACATTTGATTTGGAAGAAAAACTGTGTGAAGTGTATTCCAACACATTGAGAATGTAAGAAAGGATAGAAGAAATTGACAAAATGTTAGGGGAAGTAACCATCAGTGATCTTTACTACCGAGAGCAATTGGATGATCTGGAGGAAATAGAACCAGATAACACAATCACAGAGGTGGTAGACATTGCATTCCAACAGCTTTCCAATGCAGTCAAGAAGTTATGAGCTAGGGCAGTTGATATTTGTGGAGGTCCTCGACTTCCCACCCCAAGCAGGGAAGGAGAATCAGAAGAAGATGATTCTATGGTGGGGATAATCACCCTAACCAACAATGATGATGAAGATATTTATCCCACCAAGATTATTATGAAAAAACCAATCAACGTGATGGAAACTAGAAGTGGGAAAGACTATAAAGGCAGGGCTTTAGCAGTAGAGCAACCAAGGGCCAACGAAGCCAGAACTAGCAGTATAAAGAAAGAGCTAGAAAACCCAATCTTGGCTCAACTCAAGAAATCCCAAGCAAATATCTCCATTTGGGGATTGTTGATGGCGTCCCCTTCGCACCGTGAAGCAGTCTTGAGGTCTCTCGCTAATGTGCAAGTGCCGATCGAGATAAATTCGATGCACCTCGCACATATAGTAGGAGTAACATATGCAGTGCAGTCTCTGATGTTCTCATATCTAAGCTTCCTAAGGAAACCCAACACAATCGGGCTCTCCACATTATAGTTGAATGCCTTGACAAAGTAGTTCCCCATGTTCTTGTTGACAATGGGTCTGCTTTGACTGTGCAGCCATTGAGATCAGCAAAGAGTATTGGTATCAACTTGGAAGAAATGACGCCAACCACCCAAACCATAAGGGCATACGATAATACCAAGAGGAATATCCTTGGCATCATTATCCTTTCTGTAAAGATTCGCCCGGTGAAGTTTGATGTTGATTTCCAAGTCATTGCTATACCGGTAGCTTTTAACATGCTCTTGGGAAGGCCTTGTTTGCATCCTGCGAAGGATGTGTCCTCAAATCTCCATCAAAAAATGAAGTTCATTCATGAGGGAAGGTGATCTTAGTGGCTGGAGATCCTGACGTGGTTAACACTTTGGCCAACATTGAAAATGGGGAAGAACAAGACCAGAAAGTCCAACTAAGTGACATCAAAATAGACACCACTTGCACAGCCATTGCCAATGAAGCTCCAAAGGAGAAAATCCCAGCTAACTATGAAGCCATCTGGAGTCCGCCAGTGAATCAGATGATGAAGAACATGCAGTATTTCCTTGGCATGGGACTGGGGAAATATCACCAAGGAGTTCCAAAGCAGCCTAGTTTGGCACTAAACAAAGGAAAGAATGGTCTTGAGTATGCTCCTCTAGCTATCAAAGGCCAGAAAGTGCTGAGGATGACTAGGAAGATCTCCGTCACTTACTACCCTACTCTGAATGGATACTTTGTGAAAGGAGAGGATTTTCCCTTTCGTAGGAATATAGAGCCATGGTTTGATGAAACCACTACCAAGATGCAACCAAGACTTGAAATTTTCTTCCAAGACGAGTTCGATTAGGTGACTCATGAAGTGGAACAAAAGAAAATGCAAGTCAAAGAAGGTGACCAAGACAGTTGCATCACTGGGATAGCAAAAATTACACTGAATGAGACTGGGTCTTCCTCTGATGATCATACAAAATTGATCCAATCATAGGAGGCACCTAGTCCTGGAGTCCTCATGAAGAGAGAATGGGAGAAGAAGAGAAGGCTCACCTGGAGTCTACCACTTCCCATTGATTTGAAAGGTTTCATTTGCTCTCTCCTACAAGAGCCAAGAGCCCAAGAGTTGCATGAGCTCAAGCCCCATCCTTTCAGAGGAAGAAGTGTGTATGCAAAGCAAAAGAGAGCATAGAGGATGATGGTTTGTATGTACTGTGCCCGAACCAATTGCAATGGGAAGGCTCGGAAGGTGGTCAAAGATGTGACCAAGGTACCAGGATGGCATCCCTCAGTAGGCTCAAAAAGATGGATTTCATAGAAAAAGGATTGAGCAATCTCCATCGATTTTCACCCCTCAGAAAGTTCGGTTTTCGAGAGCACAAGATTGATTAGCCGGTATTTATGAAGAAGAGGGCACCTATCCAGAGGAACCATTGCGCCACTAAAGAAATAGCAACAACTTTCTCAGAAGGCGAAAAAGGGCCTTTGCCACATCTCCTCATCCATCAAGCCACAGAAATACTTTTGAACTGGACAAGCATTGGAGAAGACTTCAAGTTTACTCAAGCTTTTGAGTCAACCAGCCTGATTACCCCTGGTGAAAGCATCAAGCCAATAATCGAGTTTGTAGTTGAATCTGTTGTTTGTGATTCTGTGTCAATCTCCTTTTTTTAGAAGAGTCTGTTACTCCTTCTTTCATGAATGAAATTTCTGATTCCGAGTATGATTTGCCTCCTTTTTTCAATGATGACCTTAATAAATATCAAGAATTAATAAAACAATGCAAACCAAAGAAAGCCCAACCCATCCATGAGGATACTCGGGTTATTAATCTAGGAACCGACCAATGCCTTCGAGAGGTCAAAATTGGCACTACCCTTGATAACGAAGAAGCAGAACGGATGAGTAATCTTTTAAAGGAATTCACCAAGGTCTTTTCTTGGTCTTACGAGGATATGCTTGGTATCGAACCCAAAATTGTGCAGCATCGATTTCTGACTTACCCTGGGGCGAAACTGATAAAATAGAAGCTCCAAAGAATGCGGCTAGAATGGAGTGAGAAAATCAGAGAAGTTGTGAGGCAATGGAATGTAGGTTTCTTACAAGTGGTGAAGTACCCCCAATGGTTGGCGAATATGGTACCAGTACCGAAGAAAGATGGAAAGGTACGAATGTGCGTAGACTACCGAGATCTTAACAAAGTAAGCCCTAAAGATGACTTCCCATTACCTCACATTGATGTATTGGTGGATAATACGGTTGGGCATGCTTTATTATCATTCATGGATGGATTCTTGGGATACAACCAAATAAACATGCACCCAGAAAATCATGAGAAGACAGCCTTTACCACTCCATGGGGAACCTATTGTTACAAGGTGATGCCTTTTGGACTGAAGAACGCCGGCGCAACCTATCAAAGAGCAGCCACAACTATATTACATGAAATGATGAACAAAGATGTGGAAGTCTATGTGGACGACATGATAGTAAAGTCTAAAGATCGGCAGGGGCATGTTCCCATATTAAGGCGATTCTTTGAAAGAATCAAGAAGTATCAGCTAAAGTTGAACCCTCAGAAGAGTGTATTCAGGGCAATGGCGGGAAAGTTGTTAGGCTTCTTGGTGAGTGAAAGAGGTATTGAAGTTGACCCTATCATGACCAAGGCAATTCAGGAAATACCCACGCCTCAGACTGAGAAGCAAATACAAGGATTTCTGGGTCACATCCAATATATTATCAGATTCATAGCTCAGTTGACTACAATCTGTGAACCAATTTTCAAGCTGTTGAAGAAGGATTAGCCCACAGAATGGAATGACCAATGCAACAAGCCTTTGACAAGATCAAGGAGTACCTTATGAACCCACCAGTATTGACACCACCAGTGGAAGGAGAACCACTTCTATTGTATATGTCCATGGGAGGAATATTCCATGGGCTCTTTGCGTGCACAGAAGGAAGCAGAAAAGGGGGCAAAGCATGCCCTATATTACCTCAGCAAGAAGTTTCTAGAATATGAGACCCGATACACATCTTTGGAAAGAACTTGTGCTTCATTGATTTGGGCAACTAAAACGACACTACATGGTTTCCTATCCGATGCATTTGATCTCAAAGATGGATCCCATCAAATATCTCTTTAAGAAACCAGCCTTAACAAGAAGGATGGCCCGTTGGTTGCTTTTGCTATTAGAGTTTGACACAACCTATGTCACTCAGAAATCTATCAAGGGGTAGGCCATAGCTAATCATTTGGCTGCTCACCCCATAGAAGATGGAAAATCCTTGGATGATGCCTTTCCCGATGAAGGAATCACAGCAGTAGAGGGAGAAAATACGGTTAATGAATGGAAGTTATTCTTTGATGGAGCAGCCAATTAGAAGGGATGTGGTGTGGGAGTATTACTTGTCACTCCTGACGGTCTTTATTTACCTTCGTCATTCTGCCTCAAATTCCCATGTACCAACAACATTGTTGAGTATGAAACTTGTGCTTTGGGGCTCGAAAGTGCTCTAACCATTGGGGTGAAAAGGATCAAGGTTTACGGCGATTCATCCATTGTCATCTGTCAGACACATGGAAAGTGGAAAACTAGAGATGAGAAGCTGAAACCATATCAAGAGCATCTGGAAGAGGTGATTGAACACTTTAAAAAAAATTTGTTCGAATACTTCCAGAGGAATAGTAACAGGTTTGCTGATGCGCTTGTAACCTTGGCTTCTATGGTAGAGTGTAACCCTATGGCTAGAGTCCAGCCATTCTTGGTAGAACAAAGAAGCAGGCCCATTTATCAAAATTCAGTGAACTCTCTCACTGTAGATGGTCAGTCTTGGTTCGCTCACATAGTGGATTTCATCAGGGAAAGGAAGTATCAAGTTGAAGCAACTGATAGAGAAAAGAAGTTTCTGAGAAGATATGCCACCCAGTTTATTCTCTAAGAAGATCTGTTATATAAGAGATCCTACGACGGAATATAATTGTTGTGTGTAGATGATG
Organism: Macadamia integrifolia; assembly: GCF_013358625.1. Taxonomy (NCBI): domain Eukaryota; kingdom Viridiplantae; phylum Streptophyta; class Magnoliopsida; order Proteales; family Proteaceae; genus Macadamia; species Macadamia integrifolia. The sequence goes on along the minus strand of NW_024870559.1, from coordinate 356,514 downwards.
AACAAGCTACAACTATCATAGATAAATTCATCAAGGTCTTTATGGACCCCACATGAATGCCAAGATGTTATCTAAGAAGATCCTCACACTAGGATATTACTGAAACACAATGGAAGAAGATTGCATAGACTTCATCAAGAAATGCCACTTGTGTCAGATATTTTCTAACATCATACATATCCCACCAACAGAGTTGCATTCGCTCAGTTCACCTTAGCCATTCTCCACTTAGGGCACTGATATCATTGGAAAGGTCAACCCTAAAGCATCCAACGGCCACGAGTTCATCTTGGTAGCCATTGATTATTTCACCAAGTGGATAGAAGCTCAATCCTATGCAGTCCTCACATCTACTAAGGTGGCCAAGTTCATCCAAGAAAACATCATTTCCCGATATAGAGTACCTCAAGAATTGATATCAGATCAGGGATCCCATTTCTGGGGCAAGACCGATAAAATCTACATAAAATTTGGTATCAGAAGGCATCACTCTACCACTGACAGGCCGCAGACCAATGGGGCAGTAGAAACAGCTAACAAGAATATCAAATTCATTCTCCAGAAAATGGCGGAAACACATAAGGATTGGGCTGATAAGTTACCCCTTGCCTTATTGGTATACCAAACTTCTATACAATCCTCGACAGGGGCAACCCCTTTCTCTTTGGTATATGGGGTTGAGGTAGTTCTACCCGTGGAAATCCTGATACCATCCCTGAGGGTGCTTCTTAATAGTCAGCTACCAGAAGGAGAGTGGGTGAAGGCCAGACATGACGAGCTCAATTTTCTTGATGAAAGGTGCATGAAGGCCATAGATAATCTGAAGAAGTGTCAACTGAGAATGGCTAAGGCCTTTAACAAAAATGTGAAGCCCTGCCACATAGAGGTGGGTGAACTTGTTCTTCGAGAACAAAAATCCCCAATTCATGACCCAAGAGAAAAATTCAGGCCCAATTGGAGTGGCCCATTAACTATCAAATAAATTCTACCAGGCAAAGCTGTGAAACTCGTAGACCACAACAGCGAAGAAATACCCTGACTGGTTAACATGGATCAACTCAAGAAATATTATGTCTGAAAGGGTGAATAGCCTAAACTACGTCAGACCTGATTCCTTTCGAGGGATACATAGGCAACTTGACATGTGCAAGTGCAGTCTCAACCATCTAAGGCAATAAATCAGTTCATTGATTAATAATCAAAGTACCTTAAAAGATCATCATAGTTTGTGTCCCCCAAGAATCGCCATTTGACATGAAATGCCATCAGGTATCTGTCATCCACCCATTGGTCCATCACTTCTTTCCCAGGATTCTATCCCCCAAGAATCACCATTTGGTATGAAAGGCCATTAGGCATCTGTCATTCACCTATGGTCCGTCCATTCTTATCCAAGATTTTATCCCCTAAAAGAAAATCACCACCCAGCACCAGTTTATCAAGGCCAGTATATTCTCCACCCTTAATCAATCAAATTCAAGAGAAAAAAGGAAGAGATTAATGCAACAGTGGTAAAGGTTGTTTTTAATCATTAATCAATGAGTAATGCTTTGATAAATCATCATATCTCGTTGTTTGTATTGGTTTTAAGAAAATTCATGGGCTCGTTGGATAAGACGTTGAGGAAATGGACCTTAGACATAAATATGAGGGCACCAGGATTTCTGGAATCCATGAATGTGTCATTTCTTGACTAGGTTGGATGTGTGAAGCTATATCACCAATTACTCTGACAGGTGCCTCAACATTGGGATGCAAACCTAGATGTATTTCGGTTTGGAGTAGCGGAGATTTTCCCAACTCTTGAAGAATTTAGGGTTCGTATGCTATCTCCACCCAAAGGCAGTTTTTTCCAACCCTCTTTGAAGAAAGATTGCTTAAAAGAAATTCAGGATTTCTTTGAATGGAAAGAAGAAGAAGTAAAGCAGTTTGTCAGGTATGAGAAGATCGACATTCTAAAGGTGGCTCAGGCCTTCATCTAATATCTACCAAATGGGAGGAATCCATCAGCAGCGATCCCTAGATGCTTATTTACTTTGCATGATAGCTCGTTATGTCCTCCTCACTCTCGGGCATAGTGCACCATATGTTCTGATTAAGATAGAAAAACAGTTATAGAAGGGAGGTGACATCGTCCCTATAGTTCTTGCAGAAACGTTCAAGGGATTTGATGACATGAGCTATAGCCATATATTCAGACTAGACCATTATCAGGGGAGTCATGCTATTTTTCAAACTTGGCTCCTCAAGAAACTGAAGCTCATCACACCATTAAGGGGAAGCCCACTCAGAGTTTTTTGTTACCGGGATAAGAGAGAAGTTTCAGAATTCGACCTTATCACGAATTGGAAGAAGTACCTTGCAGGAAAGGACTGTTCAGGATATCGCATGGAGGTGCCCAAGGAAGCCACAAGAAGATTTTCTGATGAAGACCCCTGGCCACAACTATGTCAGACTAATGGGATTGACACACACATCCTTTTATTTACCTATGTACATCAGCCGACAATACGGGCTCTAGGAGACGGATCCAGAAGAGTTAGTGAACTTTCACCCACCTCAAGAATTGTCTCCCCACCTTATTATTCACCTATCCCATCTATGGTAGGAAAGTGGTCCCCCTTTTCATGTAATGGAATAATGAAGTATTTAGATTTTCGTGTCATCCCAATTATTCTAATTATGACTTGAGTTATGGAATTGATTGTGCCTAAGCATTGCAAGCAAACAAAAAGAAAGGAAGAAAGAATTTCTTTGTGCCACAAGTAAGTTTTTGTAGAGATGTTGAAATAAATAATAAACAAACAAGGGGAGGGAAAAAGAAAAAAGAAAGAAAATATCCATGTGTTTGTGTTTTTAGTGAATGCAGGAACAAATCCCATGGCTTAAAAGCCATCATCAAGAGTCAGATTCTAAACCAAAAATCAAGAATCAAAATCAAAAATCAAATTCTGAACCAAAAATCAAAAATCAAGGAAAAATCAAGAAAAGACATGATTGACCCAGCCCCAGATGGTCCAATCTCATTGACCCGGTCCCAGATAGCCCAGTCTGGTTCAAAAGAACCCGCCTGGAAGACCAGATAGCCCAGCCCAGTTTGAAAAGACCCACCTGGAAGACTAGATAGCCCAGCCCGGTTCAAAAGAACCCGACTGGAAGACCAGATAGCCCAACCCGATTTGAAAGAACCTGCCTAGAAGACCAGATAGCCCAGCCCGGTTCAAAAGAACCCACCTGGAAAACCAGATAGCCCATTCTGGTTCGAAAGAACCCGCCTGGAAGACCAAATTCCCTGACCTGGCACATGTGAAGCCCAACTAAGGAAAATCCAAGCATCAAACTTTTTTTACTTGTTGCAAGATTGGAAGAGCAATAAATTTCTCTCTTGTAACCATCGATCCCAGACAGTCTAGATTGGCTCGAAAGACCCAGCCTAGAGACCATATTTCCCTAAACTGGCATATGCAAAGCCCAGCTAAGGAAGAATCAGGATCAAAGAACTAACTTTTTTTAACAGGATTGGAAGAGCAGCGAATTCCTTTCCCCCAATTGGTAGCCTAGGTAAGTCCTAAAACTTTAGAGATATTATCCATTGCATTTTTTCAACTCCATCACAAATGAGCAAGATGATGGTAGTATATGCTTAGGGTGACAAAATGTGGTCATTCTTTTCTTTGCCCTTCAGCCATTGGCACAGGCCTCGGCCAAAGAGGGGCATTTTGTAGACACCCAATTTTGTCACCTTCCTCTAGCTATGATGAAATGTGGATCTTGGACGCGACCTCCGACTTCCTACTGACAGAGATGCTGATGGAAACATTCCCCTACCCAAAACCCTAGAAATCCCCATGCGGGAGAGGAAAGTCTAATTTTGACTTTTCATATATGAAAGAATCTGGTCAAAATGACTATATAGATGAATAGTGCTCAGAAATACGATTTCGATAGGTCAAAATCAGACCGATGGATCTCCGGCAATCATCCCAGAAAAATCATGCCTTCCCGCACATATGCCACGCGCATGGACAGTCCTACTAGAAACCTAGAAAAATCCCTCACCTGACCTAAACACCCTTAAAATCATCCCTTACGTACCCAGATAACCCCGAAACACTCCTGGGTCTAAAACCCTATAAATCCCCACGTGGGAGGGAAGGGGTTTGATTTTGGGTTTTTATATATGAAGGAATCCGGTCAAGATGACCATATAATGGATAGTGCTCAGAAATCATTCTCAGAAAATCACATTTTTTTCGTGCGCATGTCGTGCACACCAGCCAGCCAGCACACCGTGCGCACATGGCCCGCACACCTTGCACATGGCCCACACACTGTGCACATGGCCTGCATACCATGTACACATGGCCCACACAACATGCAAATTGCCCGCACACCTGTGACATCACCCGCACCCCCGGTAAAACTTTCTCTCTCCTTCCGCTTTTTTGAAAAGTGCCTTTTTTGATAAAACTTTCTCTCTCCTCCCACTTTTCCAAAAACTACCTTTTCGATAAAACCTTCTCTTTCCTCTCGCTTTTCTGAAAACTACCTTTTCTGGTAAAACTTTCTCTCTCCTCCCACTTTTCTAAAAGCTACCTTTTTCGGCAAAACCTTCTCTTTCCTTTGATTTTTTTAAAAACTGCCTTTTTTCGCAACACTTTCTCTCTCCTATTTTTCTAAAAACTGTATTTTCCAATAAAACTTTCTCTCCTCCCATTTTTCTAAAAATTACCTTTTTTGTCAAAACCTTCTCTCTCCTCCCGCTTTTCTGAAAATTACCTTTTTTCTAAAAAAATTTCTCTCTCCTCCCACTTTTTTAAAAACTACCTTTTCCAAAATTTCTCTCTCCTCCTGCTTTTTTTGACTAATTTTTCTCTCTCCTCTAGCTTTTTTGAAAATTACCTTTTTTGGCAAAACTTTCTCTCTCCTCTCGCTTTTCTGAAAATACCTTTTTCCAAGTGGAAATTTCTCTCTCCTCCCATTTTTTCTTAAAACACCCTTTACCCACTAGACAAAAGCCTTCCCCACCCATTTTTGCCTTCAACCCCCCCTTTACCCATTGGACAAAAATCCTATCTCTTCACTTTAGGCAAGAGCCCCCCTTGCATCCACTGGATAAAGGGATTCCCTCTCTCCTACTTGGGTAAGAAAACTGTAAATAACCCCTCCCGTAGAAAAAGGGGACTGACAGACACCTGAATCCCCTTTCAGAGTGAAATTTTCCTCCCCTTCCCCCTCTTGATTTTCTTCTAATCTTCGGAGTGATCTTCGTCAAGATCCAAAAACTCATTCAGATCTTCGAAGTGTTCTTCGAGATCTTGAAGATCTTCAATCCAAATTCTTAGTTAGATCCAGTTTTTAGCCAAAAATATTATGTTTTGAGCCACCTCCCTTGAGTGTTCTTGAGTGTTCTTGAATGTTCTTAAGTGTTCATAAGCGTTCTTGAGCTTTCTTGAGCGTTCTTGAGATAGAAACCCCCCCCATATTTTAGGTTCTTTGGGTCTAAAAAGAGATCCTTGTTAAGATCTGAAACTCTGTTCGGATGTTCAAAGTGTTCTTCAGGACTTTGGAGTTCTTCAAATCATTTTTAGGTCAGCCCTTTTTCTTTTCAGAAATAGCCTTTCCTAGTCGAACCTCTATCCGAGTGTCCCTGGAATCTTTTCAAAAATAGCCATTCCTAGTGGAAGCTCTACCGAAGTGCCACCTCAGCCTAGCCCTCCCTTAGCCTATCCCCAGTGGAAGCTCTACCGAAGTGCCACCTTAGCCTAGCCCTCCCTTAGCCTATCCCCAGCGGAAGCTCTGTCAGAGTGCCACCTCATCCCAAGCCCAAAAATAGCCTTTCCTAGCCAAATCTCTATCCGAATCCAAAGTCAAAAATAGCCTTCCCTAGCTGAAGCTCTGTCCGAATCTAAATTCGAAAGCAACCATTCCTAGCCAAAACATTGTCCAGATACCATCACAATCAGCAGCTCTCAAAAAATGAAGTTGAAGGTCAAGACCATCTGCCCCTGAGCCGGGAGAATAGGAAAGACAGTCCGAGCTGGTACCAATCAGGGGCCTACCCCTCTTGACCCGAAACAGGGGCCAAATTCAGGTATAATCTCTCTCCTCATTTAGGCATCATGTAGATATCTAATAAGCCTTATTTTAGTGTATATAATAGTTTGAGTTCAATTAATGTTTATATGTGTGATAACTTAGCCATACATGTGGAATAGTAATAATTGTGGAAAATGTTCGTTCTCAAGCTTCTAGTAACAAGACCGGTTGAACCGGGCAGATTAGGTGCTTAACACCTTTCCAACTCTGTAACTTGACACTTACCCCAAATCTTTGGACTAGACCAAATTTTGGGCTCTTTTATCAGGTTTTGGGCTCACCCCCAGGTCCTAGGCCCACAACTCTAGGTGGCAACTCCAAATCCCATTTGCATGATCCCGATCTCCAAACTGGACCATCATAAAAAACCCCATCTCAAATGACGAATTTCACACTCTTGTGAAACAGGCCTCCACGTATCTCCAAGCGACGATACAGTGGCGCGGGGCTTGCAAGCGAAGCACACTGATGAGCACATATATGTGTGAAATCTAGGGTAATAAAACATGCATTTTATATATTTAGAATGGAGCTACCTTGGGTTTTACTCTCTTTTTGCAGGTTTAGTATTTTAAAGGTTTTAAGCATTATCGGACGTCATATCTCTCCAACAACAACTACCCAGTGTAGTTGGTGAGCTATGGTGTGCAAAATTCCCTTACTCACCAGGAGGTCTCAAGTTCGAATCTCATGGTTGTCTTTTTTTGGAGAATTTTGTTGAAAATTTCATACTTTTCACTCACTTAAAGCACTAAGGGCATGGAGGGGATTTTCACATCAAATTAGAAGAAAGAAAAATTGTGGAAGGGGTTCCTGCGCAAGAAGAGAAGAAAAAAAAAAGGAAAAGATAAATCTTGTCCAAATCTTCTCTCTCCTCCACATCATCACCAAAAGATTGTCCAAATCACACAAAGCAAGAAGAAAAATCATCCTTTGGAGGGAGAAAAATAAGAGAAATAAATTAAAAAAAATGGGAAAGAAAATAAGCAAAAAAAAAATTATAGGAAATTTCTCAAAGTTTATTTCTGTCTTCTCTCTCCTCCACCTTAGCACTTTTGGTCTCAAAAGATCTCACTACTAATTGTGGATTTCTCCCTTTTAGGAAAGAGAAATTGGCTACCCTACCTCCCCATTCCCTATAAATACAACTCATGTAAGAGGAGGAGAGACACTTCATTCTTCTTCTAGGTTTTTTTTTAGTTGCTCTATCTCTTTCTCTAGCTCTAGTTCTAGGTTGATGCTTTAAACACTTTTGTAAGTTCTTTTTATTCAATTAATGCAATCACTTTTGTTTTTGATTTAGTTTTTTTTTTTATTTTTATTGTCTAAGCAATTGAAATTGTAATTTTCAAGTTCCATTTTTCTTTTCGTTAGATTTTTTTCCTCTAGTACTAGAAATTTCAGATTTGGTTTATTCCATATATGGTTTTTAGTTTTGGTAGTATCTCAAATCGATCAAATTTTCAGTTCAAGGGTTGAAGTTCAAGTAAGTAGGCTCCCTCAATAGTCTTCTCTCCCCCCTCTCATTCCCTCTTCTGACTACCCTTTCTTTCTTAATGTAGGATTTCAATTTCAGTTGTTACATTATTGTTATCCCTTTCCCTCAAGGTTCATGGCTAGTGTATGTGTTGGCTTTGCCCTTCTAGCCATAGAACCATCAATTTATTGTTTTTATTTTAATTGTCTCCCTTTCCCTAAAGCTAAGTAGAGAAACCTACTTGTGAGTCTCTCTCTAACTTTCTCCCCTTTCTTTTACTTTATTTTTATTTCAGCATTTTTTCTTTATTTTTTTTTAATTGAATGGGTTGTTTATTTTCAGTTATTTATTTATTTAATTTTAATTGCGTGGCTTACGTTAGATGACGAATGGTCAGGACGTTATTTTAGATACATATGTTTAGAACGGTAATTAGAATTAGATCACAACCATTAATTGGTTCACTTTCGCATCGTTAAAAGAAGTAAAAAAATAAAGTGGCTGCTCTCCCTGTGTTCGACCCGTAGCTACACCGATCCGTATGCTTACGGTTACATTTAAAATCTCAAACAAGTTTTTGGCGCCATTGCCGAGGAGACAGTTCTATGTTATTTTTTTCTTTCTTTTGGTAAATCGGAGTACTTTATTTGCTTTGTTTTGTTTTTCCTTTTCTTTTATTGAATTCCTGAGAAGAACAACTTGCAATAATAGTTGTATCGATGGAGGTCGTCATGCCTCACAGTATGATAAAGACAGGTTTTGCCCTATAGTAGTACCTCAGGAATTAACCTGAGCAACCCCGGACCCCTGCCGATAAGCTCCCAAAAAGCTAAAAAAATAAAAAAAATCATAAAATTCATAAAATCATAAAAATCATAAAAAGAATCATATAAAAAAAAGTTTTTCTATCCATTCTTTTGTGCTTGTTTTACTCTAGTTGTGGGTAGTTTTCTGTTGCATGAGTGTTAAGTGGGTACGTAATACTAAGAATCGGTTAGAAAAAAGAGATCCAACAAGTAGTGACCCTATACGTTTGCTCTCTTTAAAACCCTTCAATATGGGAGACCAACAGCAAAACCCTTCACCTAAATCTTTGAAAGATAGGTTCTACCCTGCTAGAACAGCCCAACCTTCCTGCATAGTTCTACCACAAGCCCAGGGCAATAATATTGAACTCAAATCTCAATACATCACTATGTTACCCCACTTCCATGGGTTGACCTCTAAGGATGCATACCTATTTCTAAGAGAATTTG
>NW_024870559.1:345552-345731 GCF_013358625.1 Macadamia integrifolia | reverse complement strand
ATCCTTATTTGTTTAAGATATGTCCGGATCAAATTATCCGACGATGTGTTCCTGATCATGAGCAACATTCTATTCTCTCTTTTTTCCTGATCATGCATGTGGTGGACACTTTGGACCTAAGAATACTGCCGCAAAGGTTCTCCAATGCAGATTTTATTGGCCCACTCTTCTTAGAGATG
>NW_024870559.1:323764-344313 GCF_013358625.1 Macadamia integrifolia | reverse complement strand
TTTTTGAGCTTGCTAAAGGATGAAGTCCTACTTTGGTTTTTGGCTAATGATCATACCATTCGGTTGCTTGATGTATGAAAATAAAAATTTTGACTAAGGTACCCATTTTGAACCTATAAAAACCCTGTTGAGAAGAAAGAAACAAGCCTGTGTCTTAAGATGGGACTTTCTTCTGAAAAATAAGAGACCCCTATTTTATGGTGTTGGACCATATGTAAGTCTGTAGGTTCCTTGTACTTTTGATTTGGAGTTGAGATATTCTTTTTAATTTGGCATGAGTTGACAAATACACAATTTTAAATGAAATACGAAATGTGGTATAAAGAAGAATAAGAGTTGATTCCCCTGGAACTAGACAGGGCATTGCGCCTCAGGAAGTGTGGTGTCTTGATCGAAATTCCTTGGGATGAAACTTCTGAAGGAACTCTAGCATCACTGTCTTCATGGGCATATGCAAAAAACGAAGCTACATAGTAACTTGGGTGTCTGGTGTTTGCTCCACCATGTCATTCAGGCCAAAAGTAGTAGAGTAGAATAGAGTTTATTAATAAAAAAAAAGGAGAAAAAAATATGCAAATGTCATTAATGCTTAGTTATATGTTTTGGTCAAAAACACTCCAACGCCTTGATCATTGGTTCCCTATTTCTTCACAAGTGGTTTTGCCTTAAAATAAGGATGTTTTGGAAGAGACGAGGTGAGTTCCAAATTAAGAAATATGCTAGTGCCTGGAATTGATAAAGGATAATAAAAGTTTAAGTGTGTGGGTCCTTTGTAAGAGAAATTATCTTTGCTCTAGATCGGTGTGGCCCTTACCTTTAGCCAAGGTTGGGATTTGTTTATTCTAAATTTTGAGTGTATATTCACTACAAACACCCACGAGACACAACTCATCCACTAGGGGTGACCTAGGGGTTTAAAGGCTTGTTGCACATGCTAAGTGCAACCGTAATTCCTACGAAAGTGAGTTAGGATTTTTATTTTTATTCTTTTTATTTTTTTTTTTGCTCAAGGACAAGCAAAGTCTAAGTGTGGGGGAATTCTGATGAGCACATTTATGTGTGAAATCTAGGGTAATAAAACATGCATTTTATATATTTAGAATTGAGCTACCTTGGGTTTTACTTTCTTTTTGCAGGATTTGTATTTTAAAGGCTTTAAGTATTATCAGACGTCATATCTCTCCAACAACAACTACCTAGTGTAGTTGGTGAGCTATAGTGTGCAAAATTCCCTTGCTCACCAGGAGGTCTCAAGTTCAAATCTCATGGTTGTCTTTTTTTGGAGAATTTTGTTGAAGATTTCTTACTTTTCACTCACTTAAAGCACTAATTAGAAGCAAGGAAAATCGTGGAAGGGGTTCCTGGCGCAAGAAGAGAAGAAAAAAAGAGAGAAAAATAAATCTTGTCCAAATATTCTCTCTCCTCCACATCATCACCAAAAGATTGTCCAAATCACACAAAGGAAGAAGGAAAATCGTCCCTTGGAGGGAGAAAAAGAAGAGAAATAAATTAAAAAATAAAAAGGAAAGAAAATAAGCAAAAAACAATTATAGGAAATTTCTCCAAGTTTATTTCTCTCTTCTCTCTCCTCCACCTTAGCACTTTTGGCCTCAAAAGATCTCACTATCAATTGTGGGTTTCTCCCTTTTAGGAAAGAGAAATTTGTTACCTACCTCCCCATTCCCTTTAAATACAACTCATGTAAGAGGAGGGGAGACACTTCATTCTTCTTCTAGGTTTTTTTTTAGTTGCTCTATCTCTTTCTCTAGTTTTCTCTTTCTCTAGCTCTAGTTCTAGGTTTATGCTTTAAACACTTTTGTAAGTTCTTTTATTTAATTAATGCAAGAACTTTTGTTTTTTATTCAGTTTTTTTTTTTTTATTGTTTAAGCAATTGAAGTTGTAATGTTCAAGTTCTAGTTCTAGGCTTAGTTCTAGGTGACAAGAACAAGCTATGACGCATGTCTTTCAAGTTCCATTTTTTTTTTTTCGTTAGATTTGTTTTCTCTAGTATTAGAAATTTCAGATTTGGTTTATTCCAGATTTGGTTTTTAGTATTGGTAGTATCTTAAATCGATCAAGTTTTCAGTTCAAGGGTTGAAGTTCAAGTAAGTAGACTCCCTCAATATTCTTATCTCCCCCCTCTCATTCCCTCTTCTGACTACCCTTTCTTTCCTAATTTAGGATTTTAATTTTAGTCATTACATTATTGCTATCCCTTTCCCCCAAGGTTCATGGTTAGTGTATGTGTTGGCTTTGCCCGTCCTAGCCATAGAACCATCAATTTATTGTTTTTATTTTAATTGTCTCTCTTTCCCTAAAGCCAAGTAGAAAAACCTACTTGTGAGTCTCTCTCTAGCTTTCTCCCCTTTCTTTTACTTTATTTTTATTTCAGCATTTATTTCCTTTATTGTTTTTTTTTTTAAATTGCGCGGGTTGTTTATTTTCAGTTATTTATTTATTTAATTTTAATTGCATGGCTTGCGTCTTTAAATTCTTAGATGACAAATTTTAGATATATATGTTTAGGATGGTAATTAGAATTAGATCACAACCATTAATTGGTTCACTTTCGTATTATTAAAATAAGTAAAAAAATAAAGTGGCTACTCTCCTTGTGTTTGACTCATAGCTACACTGATCCGTAGGCTTGCGGTTACATTTAAAATCTCAAACACACACACGACTCAAACCTTTTCTCCTCGCCATGAATTTGAAGGGAGAGAGAGGATAGAGGACAGGGATCCATCTCCAGTTGCTAACCTCACAATAGGATAAGGAGGTTCCTTCACTTTGATGGTGGGGTGGGGGAAGGTTGATGATATGGCAGAGTCTGATAATGTGGTGAAGGTGAAAGGTATGGTAGGGGTTGGTAATATGGAATGGCGGATTCTCTTGTTAATGAGGAAGGATGAACGGTGGGAGTCCGATCTTTTGATTCTTCTTCTGATGATTCTCTTCTTCTGAGGGCCCTTATGACTCCAGCCCTTTGACTCATAAGTTCCTGTAAGCGCGTGCATCCATATGATTCTTCTGAGCTCTAGGTACAATGAGTTGAGTGGGGTCACTCTCTGTGGCTTCTTCATCTAGATTGTTTATATGATCAGAGAGTGGATTTGTGTTGATATTGAGAGATTGCTTGACCTTGACTTCAATGATCCCGTTGTCTATCGAGTCCCAGATCGTATGTAGGAGACCTATGCATCTTTCTTTGGTGTGCCCTTTCTGAGTATGGTAGGCATAATATTCATGATCCCTATACCAAGCTGGAGGAGGGTTGCTGATTACTCTTGAAGCCACTGTCCCTAGAAATTCCTGTTTCTTTAACATCCCATACACTATTGTCATGGGCATTCCCAAATCAGAAAACTACCTTTTTGGACGAGGGCCCTTCTAGGAGGGTGCAGGTGCTTGTATTATGAATGGTTGTGAAGAGGTGGCTGGCAGGCCTAACTGCTAAACTGCACTAACTATATTAGTTTCCAGACTCTTTCTATGTCTGACTCTGGTGTTCTTCCCTACATCTTGGGAGGATCCTTGATAATGGGCTTCCCCTTAGGATTCTGTTCTCCACCCGTGTGCTGGTGGCTATTAAGGCATCAAAAATCTATAGATGTTGGTAGTAAAGAACATCATAATAAGGCTTTGATAAGTTCTCTATCCACATCTCCACTTGCTCTGCTTTCGAAGGCCGATCTGCCATCTTGGCGACCTTATCTCTAAACCTCATCAAGAAGGCAGTGAATCCTTCTCTAGGTTGCTGTCTCAATGTCTCAAGCTCTTGACATTTTATATCCACCTGAGTATTGTATGAGTACTATTTGGTGAAGGCTTTCACCACCGTTACCCAATTCTGAGTTTGGGATGACTCCAACTATGTGAGCCACCTTAGTGCGGGTCCTGATAGGGTTAACATGAAGGCTTGCCCCAACTGGTTATCTGTAAGTTGCCACTACTTGGCGATGCTGAGAAAAACTTTGAGGTGAGCTTTGAGATCCCCTTACCCATCAAACCTAATAGTCTGCCACTTGACTTTCTCAGGAATCCTTGCCCCAGAAAAGAAACACATTTCATTAGAATCCACTATTTAACTTTTCGAGCCTTTTCCTACTCGAATCATGTTTTTCAACTTCTCTAATTGGTCTCTGAGTATTCTTTTTTCTCCATCTCTAGAGGCTCCATTCGGACATGTGCGGCAAACTCCTCTTCCTCATCTTCAATTACCCTGGGAGGAGGGACCTTAGAATAGACCCCTAGTTGACCATTTAGATGAGTAGGTGAGGATCCTCTTTGATTGGTTGTCCTGACTTGCTCTGGTTCTCCTGAGTCAACTTGAGAAGAGTTCCCACAATAACCTGTAGCTCCATTCTATTCCACATCTTCCGTAGTCAGTTCTGACTCATTCCTGGGATCAACTCCTGGAGGGTTCTAAAGTGTATGCAATATCTGAGCTATCCCTCTCTTGACTTCAGCCATTTCTATTTACAAGGTCTCCACGGGATGGACCCAGGCCTATTCTGGTGATTTAGAGTCGTGTGGATCCATACTAATTGGGTTGTAATCACTTGGTAGTGGACAATCTCGGAGAGATGATGGAGGTGACACTGGACTTAGGCGAGTCAACCGATTACCCTGAAGTGTCCAAAGGGACCGCGAAGAATACTTGAGGTGTGAAATTGTGCCTAAACCAAAAGTGGCTTATTTTAGGATTCTTGAATTCCCAACCCCTTGTTCACACATTCACTAGATTAACAACCAATGTTCCATCCAAAGTTAGTCCGCTTAATGATAGGGGTGGATAGGGTTCGATGCCCCTAGTTCACCCAATGTCACAAGCGAGAGATTCATACAAATGGCTTATTGAGAATATTCCCATAAGACATTCCATGTAATAAAGTCATGCTTTCCTTACTCTTTTTCCCACTAGGTGTCTTCCTCATAATTTTCTCGGGACTTCTCGGGACTTTACGTGACTCTGAAGGGATTGCTCCTAAGTCACGTATTTGGACATTTTCCTTAAGGAGGAGGGACACCTTTTATCCAAAACCCACTTAGGAAAGTAATTCTTTATGACAGGAATATAATGTAGGAACATGCTCTTTCAAGACCGCAAACAAGTTCTACAGTTAGCTTGTGGTGCTCCTACCTTCTTCATCTATTTTTTACATGATGCAAGTATGTGGTGGATGCAATAGGACCAACAAAGCTTCCTTGATAGGATCTATATACACAAGGTACGCGATCCTTTTGATATACCCATAGGTACGACATAAAGGGGGTGACTTCCTTGCCCATTACTCGTGACTACACACAAGGTTAAGTAATTGGCCACGGGGTGGTGGAATCGTGAGTGATTGTGTTCAAAAGTGTAATGTAGGGTAACCATCATTCGATCTCAAAATGCTATAAAGTGCACGGACCTCTCTGAGGGTGCTGGCACAATTACATATATCCTCGCCATTTGATGATGCATTCGATCTCAGAATGTCATAAACTACGCAAACCTCCCCAAGGGTGCTGGCATAAATACAACATCTTCGTTATTTGACAATACCTTCCACTCTTTTATAGGAAGTAGGTATCATTTGCTCTTAGAGTACTCTCCATGACATGCGCTGACCTCCCCGAGGGTGCGGGCATGACAGGGAGTCCTTCCTCAAATGATTTCACTTTGAGCATGATGCATGATGCATGATGCGGTTAGCGAATACAATTACAAACATGGGGTTAGACAAACATGTTTTCAAACAAATGTGGTGAAAAATGTTCTTGCATTTAAATGTAGCATCTAGTATTGGTTAGCGACTACCCAGCAGAGTCGCCACTATAAGGGTAGCGGCCGAAAAGGGACTGATGAGACGTCTCTCTTCCCTTTGGGGGAAAAAGACTTGAATGCCATCCTCTCTCCTCTCTCTTTCTCTTTCATGTGAGGGGAGGGGTTCGTGTCGTGTGTGCTTACCCTATGGGCCCCGCACCATCGTATCACCCTCGGAGATATGTGGGGGCCTATTTCACAAGAGTGTAAAATTTGTCATTTGAGACGGGGTTTGATGATGGTCCAATACGAGGATCGGGGGATCATACAAATGGGGGTTTGGAGTCACCACCTAGAATTATATGGGCCTAGGACCCAGGGGTGGGCTCGATTCCTGAGAAAAGGGCCCAAAATTTGGTCTAGTCTAGAGATTTAGGTTAAGTGTCAAGTTACAGAATTGGAAAGGTGTTGGGCACCCAATCTGGTCGGTTCAACCGGTCTTCCTACTAGATGCTTAAGAACGAATATTTTTCACAATTATTATTATTCCATATGCATGGCTAAGTTATCACACATATATACATTAATTGAATTCAAACTACTATATACACTAAAACAAGGTCTATACAAAGTCTACATGATGATAATTAGGTTGAGAAACTACACCTGAACTTAACCCCTGTTTCGGGTCAAAAGGGGTGGGCCGCTGATTAGTACTAGCTTAGACTGTCTTTCGGATTCGCCTGGCTCATGACAAGATGGTCTTGACCTCCAACTTTCTTTCTTGAGAAATGTTAATTATGATGGTATGTGGGCAGGAATCCAGCTAGGAACAATTACTTTCGGATTTGGATTTAGATAGAGGTTCAACCAGGGAAGGCTATTTTTAAATTTGGATTGGACAGAGCTTCGGCTAGGGGAGGCTATTTCTGGGCTCAAGATGAGGTGGTACTCTGGCAGAGCTTCCACTGGGGATAGGCTAGGGGAGGGCTAGACTGAGGTGACACTCCGATAGAACTTCCACTGGGGATAGGCTTAGGGAGGGCTAGACTGAGGTGGCACTTCGATAGAGCTTCCGCTAGGGATAGGCTAGGGGAGGGCTAGACTGAGGTGGCACTCCGACAGAGCTTCCACTGAGGATAGGCTGGGGGAGGGCTAGGCTGAGGTGGCACTTCTGCAAAGCTTTCGCTGGGAATGGCTATTTCTGAAAAGATTTCAGGGGCACTCGGACAGGGCTTCCGCTAGGACTACTATTTTTGGAAAGAAATAGATTGACCTAAAAATGGATTGATGATCTCCAAATTCCCAAATAAAACTTTGAAGATCCGAACAGAGTTCCGGATCTTAACAAAGATCTCTTCGTAGACCCGAAGAACCTCAAAAGGGGATTTCTATTTCTGGTAAAACTCAAGAACACTCAAAGGAAGGGGTTGAAAAACACACTACTTTTTGCAAAAACTGTATTGGACTAAGAACTTGGATTGAAGATCTTTGAAGTCCCAAAGAACACTTTGAAGATCCGAATAAGATTTCAGATCTTGATGAAGATCGCTCCAAAGACCAGAAGAAACTCAAGAGGGGGAGGGGAGGAGAGAGGGTAGAGCTTCACTACTATGGAGTGAGGTGGGGTTGTTTGGTGTGTAAATTCCAAAGGAGGGGGCATTTATAGGTTTTTCCGGCCAATGGGAAAGAGGGAACATCTTTATCCAATGGACGAAATAGGGTTTTTTGCCTAAAGTGGGTGAGTAGGCTTTCTATCCAATGGACAAAAGGGGTTTTTGGACTAAAATGGGTGAAACAGGCTTTTATCCAATGGGTAAAAGATGGTTTTTGGGAGAGAGAATCCTTAGCCAAAAAAGTGGGATTTTGGTTTCAAGTGGGTGAAGAGGGAATCCCTTCATCCAACGGGCCAGCAGAAAACCAATCTTGCCATTACCGGTGGCAGTAAAATTAGGCCGAAGTGCACAGGGTATGGTTAGCATAAGAGGGCAAGCGATATAGGCAATGTCATGGGTTTGCGACGGATGGCACGCTGGTAGTGGCATGTGGCTGTGCGGCATATGGCACGGCATGGTGTCATGGCATGGGCAGCAACTAGCAAAGGTGGCACGGGCATGGGCAGCAGACAGGCAGGCTAGGAAGCAACTAGCGCGCGTATGTGTGCGGGCTAGGTAGCACATGCGTGCACTAGCCTACTGGACAACACATAGGTGTGTAGGGTGGGGGAGCGGGCCTGTGCCCACGGTGGCGTGGGCCTGCCGAGCTGGTGTGCGCGACATGCACTCGAAAATTGTGATTTTTCAAGGAAGATTACAGGAGATCCGATGGTCCAATTTTGACGTGCTATATATCTTTGGAATTGTATTTTCGAGTATTATCCATCTATGCAGTCATCTTGACCAGATTCTTACGTATATAAAAAGTCAAAATTGGACCCTCTTCTCTCTCGCGTGGTTTATAGGGTTTCAGGTAGGGGAGTGTTTCCGGGTTATCTGGGTGGGTAAGAGATGAATTTTAGGGTGTTTGGGGTAGGTAGGGGATTTTTTCAGGTTTCCAACGGGACTGTCCGCATGCGCGGCATGCATGTGGGAAAGTGTAATTTTTTGGGGATGATCACGAGAGATCCGTCAGTCCGATTCTGACGTGCTATGTATCGACGGAATCGCATTTCCAAGCACTATCCATCTATGCAATCATCTTGACTAGATTCCTTCATATATAAAAAGTCAAAGTTGGGTCCCCTTCTCTCCCACGTAGGGACTTTCAAGGTTTCGGGTAGGGGAATGTTTCCATCATCATCTCTATTGATCGGAAGCTGGAAGTCACATCCAAGATCCACATTTCATCATAGCTGGAGGAGGGTGACAAAATTGAGTGTCTACATAAGGAAGGGTGAAGGTGAAGAAAGGCATATCCTTGAAAAATAGGTCTCAGACCAGTTTTTTTAATAATAATAATTTTGTATAGTTGTTGAGGTCTATAGGACTAGCAAAGAATGAAATTTTCTATTGACATCCAAAGATTTTTTTCTCACAAAGTACTCTCTTTTTCTACCAAAAAAAAAAACAGTACTCTCTCTTTGGACAAAGACTTCAGCTCCAAACAAACAAGTGTCCATTGTTAGGGATGGATTACAGTAGAATTGCCTTTCTTTTTTCCCTTTCATTTTGTTTGTGCTGTCAACTTATTAGTTAGGTGATCTATGATAATGAAAACTTCTGTATTAAAACCTCTATAACAGTATCATCCTAGTTGTTTCATACATTTTATTTTATATTCTTAATCACATTTCCTTCCTTTCTTGTTTTTGCACCATGAAATCATCATTACTATCTTGGTTCTTCTTGCATGCTAATATGTGCTCATTTTGCCTTTTAACTGGTGAAAGGGGAGCCCAATAATTTGTATTTTCTGCTCTAGGCACTGTACTTATATTTGGAACAAGTGAGTATATTACAACTATTGATATTTGGTCTACAAGTTGTGTTTCAATTGAATTACGTACTTCTTGGACAGGTTGATATCTATGTAATATTTGTACAGAATCCATTCAATTCCTTTGTTTGTGCTCTTACATTCTTAATATACTCAATGATATGTTTTTCAATTTTTCTTTTTCTTCCATTCAGGCCATCAAGCATCAGCCTTTCTTTTACAGTGAGAGTGGAGTAGACCATCTCATTGAAAACATCAAGGTGATTTTTATGTTAATTATTTCTCTTTCCAAATGTTGTCAGTTGCTGCTTGTATTTGACCCAAAGGTAACACATGTATGATGTATGTTTGTTTATTTGTACAGATTTCAATGATAGAAAAAGTTAATCCTAGCTCAAATCCAACTCAGTCAAGCTCAAATCCAAATCATCCTAGCTCAAATCCAGCTCAATCAAGCATAAATCCAAATCAGCCTGGCTCAATTCCAAATCAGCCAAGGTCTACTAATTTCCATGAAGTATTATACAACAACAACACAACTCAGCCTTATCCCAACTGAATGGGGTCGGCTACATGGATCCAAGGAAAAAAAAACTTTTGGACATCCCACTCACAAATCGGCAACCCGGATCATAGCCCTCCAAGTAGCTCTGTTCGATACCATACTTGGGTGGAGACTTAACTTTTGCATGTTTTTTCTGACTAACTCATCAATAGTCATTTTTGGCCTACCCCTAGCCCTTTTAGCTCCATCCATCTGCATCTGGTCACTCCTCTGTACTGGGGCATCCAAAGGCCTCCTTTGTACATGTCCCTGAGTTATTATCTAATCTTTTAATTATTGGGCCATCTAGCGTTTGGAACCATTTTATTAAGAGTAAACCTCCTGATGGTTCAAGAGCTACCAAATGTAAATGCAAATATTGCCATAGAAAACTTGGGTGTGCCGGTCAAAATTGTACTAGCACATTGAAACGTCATTTGGACAAATGTTGGCAATATCTCGATAATCGGAAAAAGAAGAAACAAAAGATGTTGACTTATGGAGTTGAGGAGAATGATGGTAAAACCATCACCACTATCTCATCTTGGAAATTTGACTCATAATTTTGAAGAAAGAGTCTTCCTCGTATGATTATCATGGATGAGTTACCTTTCCTATTTGTAGAGTGAGTGGGCATTAGAATGTTTTGCAATGATTTACAACCTAAATTCAACCCTTTGTCACGTAACACTGTGGCAAATGGCTGTTTTGCATTGTATCTGGATGAGAAAAAGAAACTCAAGGATATCTTTAAGAGAACAAATCGAAGGGTATGTCTTACTACAGATATGTGGACTTCCATCCAAAATGTTGGTTATTTGTGCCTCACTGCACATTACATTGATCAAGATTGGAAGTTGCAAAAGAGGATTGTTAATTTTTCTGTAGTCCCATCACCACACACTGGTGAAGTTATGGTAATGCCCTTGAGTTGTGTTTGATTGATTAGGATTTGGACAAGTTAGGCACTATTACTGTGGATAATGCATGTAACAATGATGTTGTAATTCGGAATTTAAAGAGAAGGTTTAATAAGAAAAATGGTTTAATGCTAGATGGTGAGTTTTTTCATATGAGGTGTTGTGCACATATTTTGAATTTAATTATCAAGGAAGGTCTTAAATATTGTGAGGATTCCATATTTAAAGTTTGTGCTGCAATGAGGTATGTAAGGAGTTCACCAATAAGATCACAACAATTTAAGTTGTGTTGTGAGCAAGAAAAAATTGAGTGTAAGAAAACTCTATGTCTAGATGTTTCTACTCGTTGGAACTCTACGTACCTTATGTTACAAATAGCTCTAGAGTTTCAAAAGCCTTTTGAATGCCTAGAAGATAGAGACTTAAACTTTAGAATGGATTGCAAAGATGGGATCCCAGCTGATCAAGATTGAGAGAAAGCTAAAATTTTATGCAAATTCTTAGAGTTTTTTTACACTGCCACAATAAAGTTGTCTGGGTCGCTTTATACTACTGCAAATCTCTATTTTCAAGAGGTTTATGTGATTGAATCACTCTTAGGCATTTGGTTAAGAAGTGAAGATGCTATGCTTCGTGATATGTCATTGGGAATTAATGAAAAATTTAAGAAATATTGGGATAGCACAGATAAAGTAAATATCATGTTGGTTATTGCTTCTATTCTTGATCCACGTTATAAGATGAAGTATGTGAAACTTTGTTATTCAGGGCTCTGAATCTGAGGTTGATGTGAAGATCAAAAGGATTACGAATGTCATGGATCGCCTTTTAAAGTATTACCATATGCATGAGTTAACTCCTAATGCAATAAAAGGTGATTCAACTTCTATTTCTATTGATGCTTCAACAAAGAATCTTCTTAAAAGTTTGAAAAAGGAATTTTTTGATTCATTGGAAGAAGATGAATGTTTCCAATTTGGATCAGAGTTGGATCGTTATTTGTTGGAGGGTATTATGAAGGATTGGAATGTTGAGAAGGATGAGGGTGACATAGATGATTTTGATATCTTGAACTGGTGGAAGGTCAATAGTTCAAGATTTCTCCTTCTAAGTAAAATGGCTCGAGATGTTTTAGCAATTCCAGTCTCAACTATTGCTTCAGAGTCAGCTTTTAGCACTGGTGGTAGGATTCTAGACCAGTTTCATAGTTCACTAACACCAAAGATTGTAGAGTCCTTGGTGTGTTCACAAGATTGGCTACAACAGAATCCAACCCTATTAATGTTGAAGAGAGCTTAGAGGAACTTGAGAAGATTGAATTAGGTAACAAGTTTTCAAGTTACTTTATGTCATTTAATAACATTTGTAATGCTAACACTATGAATGATGATTATCTTTCCTAATTTATTGATTGCGTCAATTATATTTCAGCTCATCTTGATGATGGTGATGCTTAATTTGTCTAAAGCATGATAACGTTTGCCACCCAATTTGGCATTTTCAGGTAAGGCCATGTAATTCCTAATAATTATTAATAGATTTTTTGTATTCCTAACATTTGCTTATTATTAACTTTTATTCTCTTTTTGGTTGTTACTTTCCAGGATTTCAGGATTCAAGCATCATAAAAGTTTATTTCATGGATTATTGAAGATTATTTATCAGGTTTCTTTTTTGTTTATGAGGGAGAGGGTGGGGGAGGGGTTTGAACTTTAAACTTTGTTTATGAACTATGAACTAATTTTCATTTTGATATTAGTATTTACATGTTATTGATATATTATGGGTATGTTTTCTTGATTTATATAAGATTTTCTTTTAAATGATTGGTGTTGATCATGTTTCAATTTTTCTTAGTGCATATAGAGACAAATGAAATACAGGGTTAATTAGGGCTAGCCCGACCCTGGCAGGGTCAATCAGGGCCAACCCAACCCGGCCTAATCAGGGTCCATTAGGGCTGGGTTGGGTTGCCCTAAACCCAACAGGGTTGGGCCTAGGCTGAGATATCCCAGCCCGACCTAGGGTTGGGCTGAGCTTGGACTAAGATAAGAGACCATAGGGTTAGATTGGGTTTCTTAAAACCCAGCCCAACCCATCCCCTTGACACCCCTACTTGACACTCTCCTTAAGACTGTAGACGCCAACAATGGTGCAACCGGGCGAGTTATGAATCGGCCTCCAAAATTAGCCTTAGAGCACACTTATTTTTGGTTTCTTATGTTTTTTCATGTTTGACCTATAAAGAATTGTAGAAAATTGGTTCAATCAGAATATTAAGAGAGCACACTTTGGTTGTTGAGCTTTCAAGAGATCTTCGAACCACGAACTCTTAGGAATCCTGTAACAAAATATGTTAGCAAAATAGACAGGCTAAGTCGTGTCACTTGATACTCTCCTTAATACCGTTGATGCCCCCAATGGTGCAACTGGGTGAGTTATGAATCGGCCTCCAAGACGAAACAGCCCAATGGAACCCCTAGTAGTTGTGTACTCAACTGCTAGAGCCCTTCGAGTACTCCAACGTTGTGCTTAAACTAATTATGAAAAACTCAAAATACACTTAAGTATAGACTCTCAAAATAAGAGTAAAACAAAATCTCAATCCTGACAATACACCATAACTTGAGTGAACTTTGTAGTTGGTCATTGGTGTGTACAATGCCTAGAGATTCACTCTATTTATAGAGGAAAAGAGACTTTTAGAAAAGACATGAAGAGACAAAGTCTCTCAAGAAGGAGAAGAGATAAGGTCCCTCAAAATGAAGAGACAAAGACTCAAGTCTCTCACAAGAAGAGGCAGAGAAGGTCTCTCAAATTGAAGAGACAAAGACTCTCATAAAGTGAAGTAAAAGGGTCCCAAAGATGAAGAGTCAAAGTCCTAAAAATGAAAATACCATATTAAGTGTTAATTGTAATTACATGAAAGGTCATTAATAATACATCAGAGATAAACATATGAAAGGTCACACAAGAAGATAGAAAGATCCAAGAAGCCAAAAGGTAATTTGAATCTTATAATAATTTAAGGGAAAAGGATAGGTAAGCTAGCAGGTTACCCAGGAATAGCATGTGCTAGTGTTTATTGGCCATTAGATTAGATAGATAAGATCTTTACCATTGATTAAGTGAAGTATGTATACCAGCTTAAATCCCATATACCAATCTGAAGATTTGTACAACATACTAAAAAGGGTCCTAATTTCTTCTTCTTCTACTTCTGCCCGTTAACCATCCCCCATACCCTGCGACCAGTGATCCACCCATGTTCTCCCCTTCATCTCTCTCCACCGTCCTTGTTACAGTCATACTATTACATTGAAGCCATGAATGGCTAAGATTTGTTAGAGGGAGATTAGTAGGATATTTAAGAATATTTAGTTATTTATTTATTTAGTTATTTAGTTATTGATAAGTATATTAGCAAAAATAAAGGAATAGAGAAAGAGTTGAAAATCCCAAAATTATCTCAAATGAGATAAGGTAGGCTTCTTCACCCTAAGCCGGATGCCATTGGCTTCTTCTGTAAGGCAAAATCACCTATTTTATCTCCTATTTCTTCTACATCCCTTTTTATTTTCTCTTTTATGTTTTATTTTCCTTTTTCTCCTTATTTTATCTCATCTCTCTTTGTGTTCACGTAACAAATGGTATCAAAGCTCAGGCACGGAGCCCACCAGAGGATTCGTACATTTTCTCCCCTTGAGAAACGAGGTCATGGCTTACTCAATTAAGTTCAACGAATATCACCGACGGAAGTGACACTGCAATTCAATTCCTAAAAGAATGGTCTTAAGGGCAAGACCAATTTTAGGGGGATGGATTGTTACGATCATATTATTACATTGAAGCCATGAACGGCTAAGATTTGTTAGAGGGAGATTAGTAGGATATTTGGAATATTTAGTTATTTAGTTATTTAGTTATTGATAAGTTATTGTATAATAGAATAGTGAGTGGTAGTTATCTATTATGTGTAAAGGCGTGGGAATTGTAGAATGTGGTGTAACGGCTTTTCTTAATCCTATATATTAGCAAAAATAAAGGAATGAAAAAAGAGTTGAAAATTCCAAAATTATCTCAAATGAAATGAGGTAGACTTCCTCACCCTAAGGCCTAAGCCGGATGCCAATGACTTCATCTGTAGGCCAAATCACTTATTTTATTTCCTATTTCTTATACATCTCTTTTTATTTTCTCTTTTATGTTTTATTTTCCTTTTTTTCCCTATTTTATCTCATCTCCCCTTGTGTGCACGTAACCGTCTTAACCTTGCACCGCAAAGCCACCCATGCTTATCTCTGGCCCCTTCTACGAACCCCCAACCCCACACCACCGCCTCCTCCCTCCCATCCCCTGCAACCACACCTACCCTGCCACTGGTCTTCCTCCTCGCTATGGATTAATGATTGAATCCTAACTCCTTTACTGCGTTCAATTTAATCGATCGATTCATTTGTGTCTCTTGCCCCTTTTTGTTTTTCCCCTTTAATCTCTCAAGTGGTTCGATGGTTACACTTTAATCTCAAACAGACCTCTAGTGAAGCATCTCAAGCTTCGTGCTGACCACAGGAGTTTTTCTGAGAAGGGTGAAAGAAAATAACTATTGAAAAAAGGCCAAGGCCAACCACGATGCGAGATAGAGAAAGTGTTTTCGTTCTCTCTCCTACAATCCTTTAAATATTGATAACTCAACACAGGTGAGGACAACAGACAGCGTTTTGCATTCATACGCCACAGTTTCCTGAATCACAAATTAATTTGACTTCACACAACTCAATACAGGTTTCTCATCTTTCAAAACCACTTGTTTATAGTGATGTTACATAGATCTGCTACAAAGAATCAACCTTAGACCTTACCATTCCAGTTCAAATTTCAGCCATTTTGAGCTTTACTATTACCCCCATTAAGCATTCTGATTATAACTTGTATCAATTACTTCCTCAGCTAAGACCTGAGTATCCCCTGTCTGAAACATAAATCCACAACTTAAGTCTTGGGCTTCTCAATTTTAATCTCTCTCAATTAGAGAAGGCCTTAAGCGAGCCAAAGCGTAAGAACATGGGACCGGCGGGAGTGGTTGTAGGACTTGGGTGGAAAGGGTTGCAGGGAGTGGGGCGGGAGGAGGTGTTGGTGCAAGGTTGGAGGTTCGCAGAAGGGGGCTAGGGATATGGGAGTGCGGGTGAGGACGATGGGGAGAGGGATGGAAGGGAGACAGATGTGGGCCACGCGTGGTTGCAGATGGTTCACTGCTGGGAGAAGAAGAGAAAGAAGAGAGGCTCTACTATATTTAATCAATAACAAAGATCTAATCTACTTAATCTAACGGCCAGTAAACGTTATCACACTTTATTCTTGAGTAATCCGCTAGTTTACCATCCTTTTCCCATAATTTAAATAATCATTTAAATTCCAACAGTTTTTAAGATTGATTAAATTCAGGGGTCTGGGTGAGCAGAAAGGACTCTTGGCTCTGTACAGAGGAAATCTGAAAAAGAAATGAAGGTGTTGGTCACCGGAGCAACTGGTTACCTGGGGGAGAAACTGTGCAGGAGACTACTGAAGGAAGGTCACGCTGTGAGGGCGTTCGTACGGCCGACCAGCGACCTCTCCTCCCTTCCTCCTCATGGCCAAGATGGAGGCCAAGGAGGAGCCCTTGAGCTTGCTTATGGCCATGTCAACGACTACCCAGCTCTGCTCAGGGCCTTCGCAGGCTGCGAAGTTGTCTTTCACGTTGCTGCCCTAGTTGAACCATGGCTCCCGGACCCTTCAAAATTCTTCTCTGTATGCACCCCCTTCCCATCCTCCCCTCTTCAATCTCTTTCTAGTTGTACTGAATAGTTATCGAAGTTACCATTAAACTCTAAAATTTAAATGAGATCCGTTATTAGGTCAATGTTGGTGGTCTCAAGAATGTACTGCAAGCATGTAGGGAGACGGCGACAGTTGAGAAGATCATTTACACTTCATCCTTCTTCGCTCTTGGCCCCACGGATGGTTTCATCGCCGATGAGACCCAAGTCAGTTACTCTTACTAGTCTTCTTCTGCAATTTCAATCCCCATTTCCAATATCTCTGTTCTTCAATTTTACATCTCTTGTGGTTCATTTAGCTAGACGTATTAAATTTCCAATAATGACAGATTCATCCCGAGAAGTTCTTCTGTACCCAGTATGAGAAATCGAAGCTCCTCGCCGATAAGATCGCTTTACAAGCTGCAGCAGACGGGTTGCCCATTGTGGTCGTTTACCCTGGTGTTATTTATGGGCCTGGCAAGGTCACTGCTGGAAATGTCATGGCCCGCATGGTATGATTTCATTACTTATTTCTGCTAATGACTGGAAGCTTTTACAGTTGCCCACTAAATTGGCCTGCAATTTCAGTTGGTTCACGGGACTGTAATGAAGAACTAGCTCAAACTAGTACAGTATTGATGTTCAAGGCAACGGAAAAAATAAATATTACCGAAAGAAGGAAAATATTGATGATGATGATAAGATTAGGAGGACTTCAAAGGAACATTTTTGGAGAATGACTTGAACATATGACTTAGTGATGGAAAATTTATAGCTTACATCAATACTGGTATGGCTGAATTAATCTTATAAAGTGATAAGGTCTTGTAAGATATGATAAGGATCATGAAGTTTATTATAGAATGAACTCTATCTTGCTCGATTCCATTTGTTGATGGGGGCTGTCCCCCATGTGTGTTGTGGGGCCCTGTCCTTTCTTTAGGCATGTGTCTGGGATTCTAGGGCTGCCACTTTTTTCTGTAAACCCTTTCTCTTCTTTCTTCTTTTCAATACATACTACTTACCAAAAAGAAAAAAAAAAAATGTTCAAGTTCTCTAGTTCCTTGGATATGGATAAATCATAGAATTTCCATTCATTCTCTCAGTTCTTGACAGATATTTGTGATGAACTTTGACTTCAATTATGTCTACAGAATTTGAATTGAAGGAGCTATTTGTATCCTCCTCTCCCTTTTTGGCCTCATGGCCTGGTTACACATACACGTTGGAAGTGACCTTCACATCCTATATGAACATGAGTTACAGGTTCTGAATATTAATTAATGTGGCTTCTTTTCATCAACGTCGTCTGATTTTTCATCCCTAAATTATATCAATCCAGAACAGGTATGTGCAAAATATCAATAAGGCTCTATGGTTGGAATTCCTTTATACAATAGCCCTTTATGGTCTCTTATTGACAGCTTGTGTGAGCAACAAACTCCTTAAATGAATCTTGTACTTTCTGTGTGAATAAATATATTTTCTGTTAGTCGTTCGATTCTTACCCTCTCTTCCCTGTTATGGATAACTGCTGTATAGTTCTAATCATGCTATTCAGAAGGTTGTGCCCCTTTTCATCAAAAAATTATTATTTTTCCGTCTTCTCAGATGATTGAGCGTTTTAATGGGCGCTTACCTGGCTATGTGGGCTCTGGGAAGGACAAATTCTCATTTAGCCATGTTGAGGATGTGGTTAACGGACACATAGCTGCAATGCACAAAGGTAGACTGGGTGAGAGATACCTTCTTACAGGAGAAAATGCCTCTTTTGTGCATGTTTTTGATGTCGCTGCTATCGTCACCAGTACACGAAGGCCTTGGTTTCATATCCCTATGTGGATGGTGGAGGCTTATGGATGGGTGTCGATCCTGCTTTCTCGAATCACTGGAAAGCTACCTCTAATCAGCCCTCCAGTATGCTTCATGCTTCTTGGACTACTTTGTTGTTCTTTTGTTGGTTGAGACTGCTACATTAGTCTGTGATTAAAAAGTACTTTAATATCAAATCCAGATCTCCTGATCAAAAGTCAAAACAATACCCAGTTAACTATACAGTGTTGTTTGTTTAACATCAAGTTGGTTTTGTTGACCTAAAAGATTTATAACTAGGAACCCATGGATGTTGTGTCCTAGCTCTGGCATATAATCATGATCCTCCACAAGGTTGTTTGGTGATTGGTGGCCCTGATATTTGATTTTTTTATGATAATTTTTTGATGGTATCCTCCATAATTGTCAAGGCGTCACTTAGGAGTCTTGGTCTCCTTGGTCACCTACCGGATTCAGACTTATTTATTGTGATTTTATTGCAGACAGTCTATACTTTGAGACATCAGTGGGCATATTCTTGTGAGAAGGCAAAAGTGGAGCTGGGTTATAACCCTAGAAGCTTGAAAGAGGGTCTTGAAGAGGTACTTTCATTGCTGAAGAGCTCGGGCTTGATAACATACTGAGAGAGACTTCCAAATCTTCAATTGTTCACCATCAAACATCAATTGAAGGGTTGATACTTTGTCTGCTACTTACTCTGCAACTTCAAGTAGCATGTCTTTCATTCCCTGAATTCTTCAATCCTTGAAAAGTATTTGCTTCACAATTCTCTCTCTCTCTCTCTTGTGGCCACACATGCACCTTTGCTAATGTGTGTATATATATAAATAAATGCATGGTTATGGTTTTTCTGATTGATTGATTTCATTGCAAGGCATAGTTATCAATAGGTGCTGAGAAATCTTCATTGATACTGGAAAGATTAGGTTGGAGTTCATTATCTTTCAATTTGTCTGATGTGAGGTTGTATTCATGCATCTTGCTCATTGTAAATAAACCATTCACAATATAGGTTCCAAATGCTTACAGACTTGGGGAACAAAGTAAATGTAAGGTTTGCAGAGAAGGAGAAGGAAGATTTTTCCAAGGAAGAGCACTAGTTCGTGGCCACAGCAGCACAATCGTCAGTAATCCAAAAAGCCTAATGTTTACAATTTGAGAAAGGATTATAAACATACTAGATTTGTATTGTTTTCCATGGATTCTCATTCAAATCAAGAGAATCCACATTACATTGAATTATTGCAGATGCTATAATTCCTTATGCTGCAAGTTGCCTACCATTTTTGTTTTGGCAAAGACTCATTGATCAATACATAAATATATTCATCTCTGTTTGAGTTCTAACAAGTCAGATTCTAGCTGGAATGTGCTCGTATAATTTCTATGATTGTGTTAGATTATTGTTTGAGATACCAATTTTATGATGATGAGGTTCAAACTGACATGAAGTCAATGAATGGGACAGTAGGCTTGTTCTCTTCCTCAGGTTTCTGTTCCACTTCTTCATCATCCCCCTCTTCTTGCATTGTCTATCACTACATTTCGATTAGAATCAATGCTTTATTTATTTTTATTTTTTATTTTTTTATTTTTTTAAGTATAAGCAATGTATGGGAAAATAAAAATGAAAATATTACACAAGAAGGCAGCCCCTAAGAACCCTTAAAAAGAACGGGAAGAGGCTCCTGAACAAGGCAAGGCATACCTTACCAATCCAAAAGAAAGACAACTTGAAGATAAAATGGAAATTATGTCCGAAAGTAATAAACTAAATCAGTATCCCTTTGAACAAGAACTTGAAGCTCATCAAGGAATTGGTTTTCCTGTCTGCAGTTATCAATAGCAAACTTGAGAAATCAAAACACTGTAGCATGAATATATATATATATATATATACATGTAAAAATATGTGTAGCAAAAAAAATTCTTAGTGTGTTTGTGTGGACAAAAAATTAGCCATTCATTGTATTTTTACTTATTTTCTGTAGTCACCAATCTCAATTAATTTTCGCGTATCAACAACTCTTGAAAATCTAAATGTTATAAGCTTTTACTTGTAACTTTTTTAAATGATTTCTCCCTCAAGAGAGTGGCTCATCCTTTTATATATATATATATATATATATATATATATATAAAGGGTAAAAGGAGTTGCCCATCTTTTAAAAGTAATTGTTTTAGAGCATAACTAACATATTTACTTGAGTTAAGAAAAATTCTTATATTAAAATATGGATATGTTGTAGCAAATGCAAATGAAAAA